>NW_028237662.1:0-121524 GCF_017979445.1 Akebia trifoliata | reverse complement strand
CTCGTCTACAGGCCCATTTCCGAGCCTTCTTGCTGCTTCCACGAGTTGTCCCCTTAGTCGTTGTGATAACAAGCTACCACCCATATCTGCACATTCCCTGTAGAGTGGCAAATAGGCTATGGTTGTCCTCAAGGGTGCAGGGAGATCACTCAAACATATAGCAGACTCGCCCCACCTCAAGATCCTCATCACATTCACATAATGGTCCTGTTCAAACATCAAGCCATCCAAGAAGGCTGCCTCTGACCAATGCTCCCGCAGGAATTCCCTTAGTTCGGGAGCAACAGCCTCATCATCTGACCTAGCAATGCTGTCTGCAACAGAGTAGGTGGCAGCTGGGTCCCCAAGAAAGTCAGAGCAAAGGAGGAAGGCAACACCATCAAGGGAACCACCACTTCGTTCACCAGCCGCTTTGAGAATCTCGATGCTCAGAGCAGCAAGGACATGCTGGGGGACGTGTGGGAGGAGGTAAGCAGCAATCTCGACTTGGCTGCTGGAGGTAGCAGCGGTAAGGGCAAGACAGAGCTCCATGTCCTGGCATCCCCTTTGTACAAACCATTGAACAACTTGCATGCATCCCCTCTCTGCAGCTCTCATCAAAGGACCTAAAAAGGCAACGGCATTACCCTCTTCCACCAGACACTCCATTGTACCAATCTTGCAGTAGTGGGAAGCAAAACCCAAAGCCAGGTCCACATCAATGTCCAAACTGTTCCTTTGAGCAATCTAAACCACAAATTCCATCATCAAAAGAAAAGGAGGAATAAGGAAATCCAGCAGGTCAGGAAAGAAAAACATTGGTACTAAATATATTGACCCTCGAGTGTGTGTTCCCAAACTAATCTTCTTCTAAATATTAGTTTTATTTTTTATTTTATTTTATTTATATGAGTATAAATATTAGTTATTTATACAATGAAACATTCCAAATTGGAAGTTACCTGCAGTAAAATGCGAACAAGCTCTGTGCTCCCAAAACGTGATGCTTCAAGAAAGCATTGGTTGACATTGTCAGCACCCCCTTCTACCAACATTCCCAACAAACCCTGGATTGCAGTTGTTGAAATCCCAGATGCCCAACCGGGATCAAAAGAGCTAGAGAAGAGTGTGAGAGGGAAGCATGCTGCATCAAAGGCCTCTGTGAAGTCCTTTCCTGTAAGCTGATTACCAGCAAGATCTAGGAATGCCTTGAACGCAGACAATTGGAGTTGGATTTCAACTGCTGAGCTCTGATTTACCCTATCCCTATTCCCCTGACAACGTGAATGGAAACCTATGCATTTCAATGCCCACTCAGTAAATTTCTGGACCTTGGCACCAGCTTCTGCTTTCAATACCTCATCCCCATTGCATTCCTGGAGCCGCTCATGCAACCTGTTAAGAAGCAATGGTTAAACAAATAGAACATAAGCATTGCATTGCAGAACTAGGTAACATCAATGGTAACTAAAACTAACAAATCTAGAAATAACTGTTTTTTAAGTTTATCTTACTAGAGGATGAGCTAGTCCCAAGTTATGTTTACTGTCTAATTCTTCAAATATTATTGCTATATATGCAGAAAAACAAACACACATCCATGAGCTGATATCATACTTAAAAGCAATATTTGAGACAATTAAACAATAAAATAAAAATAAAAATTATTTGACACAACTAAATGCTAAAACTCGTTCCCTTTCCCAAAATTGAAGTGATGCCCAACTGCTACAGATTATAGTAATAGTTGCTACATGATTGCTTATGCTATTTCCGGTCAATAAATTACATATGTCATCAATAGGTCATTATGACATTGCATACTTTTGTATGCAATGACAAACTTTAAGATGCATTCACATATTGCTGGGAAAAAGTTAATGTTTTTTAACCTATTATAAATACCCCATCGATGTTGAGGATTACCTAGTTGGAGCAGTCCTATTATTTGCAAATGTATAGGGAACAAATCATTTCGGGTCATGACGGTGGCATGGCCCAACGAACAACACCCTCATGAACTAGTTCTAGGAGGGGTTGGATGGCATTATATAGTGGCATTTCCCTTAGTGCATAGATGGGGTTTCAATTTAATTATGTTTTCTTTCGACAGACATGGTAGCAGAGTCTAAAGGAGCAAGAGAGCATTCTATGATTGTGTGACCAAAAATCTTTTAACGGATCTTCCTTCAGTTGGACGAAATTTCACTTGGCGCAACAACTAAGACGATTCAATCCTGAGCAGACTAGACACTAATTTAATCAACAGGTTTAGGAAGAGCTCTGTGCTAATCTGCTTCAATCAATCATTCAAAGACTGACATTGGATCATTTTCCACTGATACTGGGGTGTGGGTACTGATCCAATTACCATATTCCCTCCATTTTCGAGAACATGTGGCTCAAGGATCCAAATTTCAAGGATAAGATTAAGGCTTGGTGGGAATTCTTAAGATAGAGAATCACCCAAGGTAATAGATTAAAGTAAAGACTAATTGAGGAAGAGGAGATTTGGAATTCAACTAAAGCGTTGGAAGGGGATACAAGGATTACTATTTTTCTTTTTTTCCCTTTCTTTTTCCACCCTTTTTAAGGCAATCGTTGGGACATTGTAATTAGTGGTTTTGAGGAGGTGGTCCAAGAAAAGGTCCATGTGGGCTACTATTTCCAACAATATTTTTATCACTTTGGTCTCCAAGAAGCAAGGGATCATGAACACGTTGACTTGAGGCCCATCATTCTCACGAGGAGTGTGTACAAGACTATTGCCAAAACTTTAGCACCTAGATCATGGTCTATATCCTTTCCTCCGTGTTGTCTCAAGAACAAGGAATGTCTATCAAAGGTCATCAAAATCTAAATGGGGTCCTAATTGCCAATGACATAGTGAAAGTATAGGCTCTAGAAGTAGATGCGATGTCCTTGGAATGGTGTAAGATCAATATGGAAAAGGTCACCATATAAATTAGAATTTCCTAAATTATGTCCTAGGGAGAATTGGAATTTGGGGATAAATTGAGGCGATAGATTAAAAATTGCATTTCTTCCCATACTTTTTTCTCTTTTGATGCATGGATCACCTTCTAGTTGTTTAACAAGGTCCAAAGATTTGAGATAAGAATATCTTTCATTGCATTTCTTGTTCATCATAATCATTAAGGTTTTGGATAGGATAGTAGAGAATAGTAGTTTGGAAGTTTTCTAGGATAAAGGTAGATGATTGATATATAATCTTTCTTGGAAGCCAACAATAATATTTTTTCTTAGCCCTTCCACATATCAGATGCAATACTTTAGAAGGTTTGTTATGTTGTTTTGAAACGGGTTCGAAAATTCTTTTTTATAAGTAAATTTTCTTTTTTATTGAGAAAGAGTGATGCATGACTATGAACTAATTAAAATGATGGTTATGAGATTATGAAAAAAATTATCAATGACAAGGAATATTACAAGCTACCAGATTCTATCACAAAAAAATAAGAAAAGTCTAGTAAATAACTAACAAATAATTCTAGACAATATTTTAAGTCCCACCGATCTGAATCTAAAATATTAAATTAAGGGATCTTATGGAAGGCGGAACTTCCAACTAGCCTAGGGTATTAATCTAACAATGTCTAAGAAGATCTAGAGAATTGATGTTCCTAAAGGTTAGATCTAGGGTTGGAATAAGGTTAGATGAATAAAAATAAGAATTTAGGATGGTCTAAGCTTGCTGTAAATAATTGAGTAGCAAATAGGGATGAATTTTGGTTGATTTTGGTCGATTTTGGACTGGTTTGGGCTAGGGCTGGGTAGCAACATGGTAATTTTGAGAGGGGTTTTGGTAGGTTCTAGTATGTGTAGGATATCTAAAAAAAATGTTGGTAAGGGCTCACCTAGGGTCTCGTAAGAGAAAAAAATCATAGAAAACTATGGAAAGAAGAAGAAAATTAAACTATACTTGCAAACCAAGAAAAAAATAAAAGAGATAAATGATTCTACTCACTAAGATGAATGCCCCAACATTCATGATAGGAAAACGAAAAATTCTGTAAATTATATTAAAAACAGCCTCCATAAAATAACATAAAGATGTCCTTAAATAGTAAAAACATAACCCTAAAGAGAAAAGACCTAAACTACCCTTAAGTAAAAGATAAATTACAAAAAATATCTAATTTTCGTAACTTTTTCTCTCCTAAAATTTCAAACCTTAAAAACTTAAATAAAAGACAACCTAAAGTACAAAACAACCCCCAAAAATTTATATTATGACCATGGGCCAATAAAATATAAAAATAAGCCCAAAACATTAAAAAATAATAATAATTAAAATAAAGTCCAAAATAGAAAATGAAATAAATCCTAAGTATTCTAGCACTATGGTCACATGTTGGTCATTCTAATTCATCCAATAAGTCCTCCTCGATCCAAATGCAACCCATATGCACTTTCCAATGTAGTCTTCAAAAAATCTTGCACATGGGGGATCTTCAAGTCCTCTCCGTAGCTATCACCAACCAATCCACAAGGAAGCTTGCGATTCCCTTCTCTTATGGTAATAGTTAAAGAGTAATAATCTGATATCCCCATCAAAGAGAAATGTGACTGAGATAACTAGCCAAAGAACAAAGGAGAACTAGAATTTACAACATTAAATCGAGTACAAAGACTCCCATCTTAAAACAAACTCCTCAAAAAAAAAAAATACCCATCTAAAATCTGGATCTAGCTCACTCCAATAGAACAGCAGCTCTGAGATTCACAAGTTCAACTCACGAAAATTATTGACCACTCCTTGGAAAACTCTTCAATTTCTTTCCCTTCAAGTGGCCTCGCAGAAAGCGAAACTTCAACTCTTGGTGAGCACTTTAGGAGACAACATTGATTCCATACCTACTAAACTAGGTCATCCCTTAGAAGCAATCTGTAAATAGAAAGCCTTGTGTGACCCGATGATTGAGAGTCTAGGTTGGAAGTTTAAGTACTTTTCCAAAGAGGCTAAGATGATTTTGATTAAAAACACCCTTAGCAATTTACAACTTTCTTTTGTGTCCACACTTTTAATGCCGAACTCAGTGGCACATTTGCTAGATAAATAATTAGAGATATCTTATGGAATTATTAGTTTTTTTCATTAATTGAGGAAAAGGTCGAGATGCTCCTCCCCAAGAAACACCCCCCCCCCCTCCAAAAAAAAAAAAAACAACTTAGGGATTTCAATACTACAAATGTTCTCTCACCAGTCAAAAAAGTCCTCACAAAAAAAAAAAAATCCTTTTAAACTCTTTAAAGATTTTGCACCAAAAGAATAAGAGCCCAAGGATTGAAATAATCAACTCTTGCGCCGATTGCGCATTTCTTTCTTTCCAAATTCCCTAAAAGACCGCAAATGGGGTTAAACTCCAAACCAACTTCTTGGCATGGTGAAAGCTCAACCCCAATTGAAGTCATTCCACAAGGACGCCTCTAACTGAACCCGGAGCACAATAATCCACCCCAAACAAGGATAAGAAATGAGCCCACACCACCTTTGCTACCTCTTCCTCGCTTGACAAACACATGTAACACCCGTTCAAGCCACAAAAACCCCTTTTCCTTAGAAGATCTTGCGTTTCAATTCTTTCCTATACGATCGTCCAAACAAAACAAACTACCTTCAATGACAACCTCGGACCCCAAACCACGACATGAGGAAAAGTCGGATCCCCATTCCTACATAGATCTTTATAGAGGTCCCTAACCAAAAAAAACCATTTTTTATTGGGTGCCCGCAATCACACATCTTCCTCCTAAACACCTCTTGACAGACTATCCAGGTAACCAATCAACTTAGAAACCTCTACATCACCTAATCGTTCAACAACCTCCTTAGAACCAAGTCCCAACCTATAGTCCCATTATCCAACACCCGGAAGATTACTACAAGGTGGTTCTTTTTACTGATAACGCATATAACACAAGACATCTCTACCTAAAAGAGCCCCCCCCCCCCCCCAAGTGTCCCAAAATCCAACTTTGTTCCCCCTCCCCACCTAAAAAGTGACCATTTTTTTAATTGAGGCAAAATCTTTAAAATACCCTTCCACACCCTGCAACCATACCGACTTTTAGCATCTCCACTCACCCAACCCATATGATCCTCCCCAAATTTTGTCGATATCACCCCCCACTAAATCCTTCCCGTTCCACACCGAATCTCCAAAGCCACTTTCCTAACAAAGCTTCATTCAAAATCCTTAGTTTCTTGAAGCTGAGATCGCCCCAAACTCTTGACAGAACACACATTCCTCCAATTGACCAAGAAAAGCATGACATTATTAGTAGAACATTTTCAAGTATCATTTAGTTAGTTGGAAGACCATCACTTTCCAAAAGTTCAGGGAGGCTTGGGAATCAAAACTTTCAAAACCATGGAATTGTCTCTCCCTCAATTCTTTATTTATTTATTTATTTATTATTATGAAATAACAAGATATCCCCACACCCTTTGTGATGGGAATAGTCCTTACAGTTACAATTCCCTACCTCACGGATATTTCTCAATATGCAATAACGTAACTCAAGAAACAACCCAATTTCGAACACACAACTAAAGGGAGTAAGCCCCGTCGTTAGTTTTATCATTGAGCCAACCCCTTGAGGGTTTAGAGTTGTCTTTCCTAAATAAGCAACTACGGATATTTAAGGAGGACCACTTGTCTTTGTGTGGGGGTAGAACATTAAGGAGAAATATGAATAAAGAAATTTGAGTAGAGGGTAAGTTCTCTTAGAAATTCTAACAATCGTAGCATCTGCAAAGGTATCCCCAAAGCATAGTTAAAGTTCTAGAGAGATTACATTTTTGGTTGTCAATGGAGAAGGAGTTCACTTTTGGGAGGATTTACGGTGCGTCGAATCCCCTGTCCAAACTTCATTCTGACTTCTATGTGCTATTTCTCATAAAAAGTGGAGGACTTTGCTATCTAGGATGGTGAAAAGCTTTGCTTAAACCTTGGCTTTAATTGGAATCTTAATGATTGGAAATTGTTTCACGCAATTATAGCATTTGTGGATTCATTGGCATACCCTCTTATTATAAAAAAACTTGGATTTGGATTAGAGATGGTGCCTTTATGGTTAGTGCCTTACAAAGATCTTTGACATAAAGCAAGAAGATCTTTGGTTGTTAACCATTTTTGCCATTTGTTGGGGTATTTGGTTGGAGTGGAATTGTAGGAACCTTGAAGAGAAGGAGCATACCATGTACAAGGTTCTCATATTCATTACTAGTTTAATCTTTTCTCAGAGTTGGAGCTTTAAGGAATGTAGATGAGCTTTTTTTAGGATTTTTGGATTCTATGGGACTTATCATGTGGGGCTCGAGAGTATTGTAATCTGCTTGCTTCCTTTCTCTTTTGTATGTTTATTTTCTATTGTATTTCTAGGAGTTTTTTCTTCTTTAATAAATTTTTTACTTATAAAAAAAAAAATCATTGACTATGTGTATCACCAATACTTATCTGAGCTTCTTTGTTTTCATGGTCAAGGATTCTTTCTAAGATATTCTATTTCCAGTGCAACACATCTTTGTAAGAGATCATTATAGTTGATCTTTAAGATCTAGATGTGATGCAAGACAACCTGGATTTGTTCAATTCAAAGGTTGTTCTACTTTACAAAGATAGTACCTTTGAATACACCAAGATGGATGGCCTCCAATCACTGGAAAAACTACAAAATTCCTGTTTTATTCCATCAACTTCTACAAACTAATTACAATTGCAATATATATATAAGCTAGACTCAAAACCCTAATCGTAGAATTAATTGAAAGTTGGCTATTTTAATCTTGAGAAGTCAATCTCATGTAAGACTGACATCCCATTGGTATTTTGACCATAACTTTATCAAAATTTACCGAAATTGTGAAATCTTGGACTCATTGGATAGGTTATTGAATAACTTATCAAATGACACAAAAATTGACTCAATATAACAACTTTTGATCTCCCTCAAAATAAGGCCTAAAGAAAAAAGACATGAATAGTACCTAAACTCTTATATGACTTATAAAAAAATTAAAAGACATCTAAAAAAAAAATATCTAATCCAAAACTAATCTCAATAAAATAAAATGGATAAAAATAATTCTAGATCCAAACAAACTACAACCCAAACAATTGCAGAATTTCCATTGGAACCCATGACTGCTGACTTGATTTACATCCCACGTCTAGAAGACTACCCATTGTTGTTACATGCGAAATCAAGTGGACAACCTACAAACCATTTGCTGGCCCAAGATATTTAGAACTATTTCTTTTATCAATTTGGGGCCATATTGACAATGACTGGGTTTGAGTTCTAAGTTTGTGGTAGATGGCATTTTTCCTCCGTTTCTTTGAGAGAGCACCTTCTTTGGAAAATGCTTCTGCTTGCTATTTGTTTGGGTTTATGGGAGGAAGGAAATCATAGAGATTTTAAAGGAAATTATGAAGAAATAAAAACTACTATCATCAACATCAAAGCATTTTAGTTTAAATGGTCTTTTCTTTTACGGAGCACAAAGGTTCGTTCATTGAGGATGAAGTATTTAGACGGGATCTTATCAGCAGCAAAGGACCTTTGCCGTCGCTGTTTTCTATTATCTATAGGAAGGTCGTCTCAACTTATTTGGAATGTTGTTTCCATGTATCTGTGTTACCCTTTTCTTTACTAATAGAAAAAAAATATACATATCATGATGATTGCGAAGCAAAGGATTAAGTGGAGATACAAATTGGAGCAATAAGTTTTACCTTTGCGCCATAAGAGTCACTGTATCTGCCAAACTCATTGTTCGGCTCTGGCATGCAGAGACGCATGAAGCAAGAAACGAAGTTCTAAGAGCCGCTCTTGTAAAGTCATAAGCACCATTAAAAATGATCTTCTTGATCAAGCTCGTTATCCCATGTAGCTCTTGTTGTGTACTTAAGAACCAGATGGAATCCAAAGAGATGCACAAGGCATCATTAAGAGTTTGTGGGTCTGCCAACAGGATCAGACTCTCCGCGAGCTCCCATTCGTGAGAGCTAACAGCATTCTGAAACGCACGGCCCAAATCAATCCTATCTTGTTTGCTGAGCTTCTTTTCATGCCGATGATTATTGTCCTTCTTTTGAAGTTCAACTGTCATCCTTGATTTGAGCTTCTTGGGATTGTTGCAACTACAACCCCCACCCCCAGATGTTCTTGGGTCTTTGTTGAGAAGTGGTGCTTGTGCTTCTCTAGAGAAAACCATGTTACTTCCCTCGCCCTCACTTCCTTCCAATGTTAAAGCTTTTTCGCAATCGGTTCTGTTTTCATCAGTTTCCATTTCTGCAGCACACAAGGTCAAGGTGGGATCTTTGGAATTGGTCTCATCTTCCAAATGCAAACCACCGTCCCTTTCTTCCTTAAAAATGATCTCCTCTTCCATTCTCTTCCACCCAAACCAAAGGTTTCGATCTTCTCTCTCCAATAAATCACTCTCAATTTCTCCAAAATTGCAAAAATGACTGAATCCAAGCCCCTCGGATGAGAGAAATATAACAAGTAAGGATGATTAATCGGTTTTATTAACACCCTGAAATGATGCTTAATGCAGAAATATAAGACAAATGCCAAGTATTTTCTTTTTGGTAGGGCAAACAAGGGAAGAGCAGAAACCCAGATCAAATCAAATGAGAAAGATTAACACAAACAATTGAAATCCAACTCCAAAATTAATATGAGAAAGTGGAACGAACAATAACTCTTCTATTCTAATTTCTATAGGATATTTCAATTCGCCTCTTAATTCTTAACCAACACCATCACAGAAACAAGAACTCGTCATGGAATTACAACTTCCCTCTAAACCTATCCAAGAAATTTCGATTCAACCAAAACCCAATCCCTCGCTCTCTCAAAAGAAAGGAACCCTAGGAATACCCACCGTGATTACACCCCAATTTTATCAACATATATACTACAAAATCGAACCCAGAAAAAAAAATCTTTTTTTTTTTTTTGTTCTACAATGGCATTAATTGAAATTAAAAGAAAAAAAAAAGAAGAAGTAATCTATATAGATTGAGAAATCTTGAAAGAAGATATTAGATAAAATAAAGAGGAAAGAGTAACAAAACCCAATTTAATAGGAGACGGACAAAGAGGAGAGAGTTTGGGAAGTAAGGAGCCAGTCCTGAGAATTGTGGACTCAAATATGAGCAAAAAAATTTTCATGACAGAGAGTTAGAGGGCATGGACAAATGAAATTATTAGAGGAAATAAAAAATAGGGATTCACTGATGAATGCTACCTCACCCACACGAAAGCATTCCTCTACGGTGGATCTCCCGTTCCTTTTTCTTTTTATATTTTTTTTTATTATTATTATATTCTTAAAAAAAAAAAAAAAAACATACCTCCCTAGATAATAAGGTATATAGTACAAACCTCATTTAATTTCAAAAAATTTACTTAATAACCATTATGTAGGGTTTTTCCACTAAATGACCTCTAAATCTTTGGACTAATTAGTTCAATTAGTAATTTTTTTTTCAACTAAATGACCTAATCCTACAACAAGTCTTAATACATTATACATATAATATATATTTTTTTCCCAATCATCAATACCGTAAGATCTTAAATGAAAATGATCGGTTGTGGTATTTTCTTTGTCACTAGATACTAATGTGGTACTTGACAAAGAGTCTTTGATGTTAAAGTTGGACGATAACTTAAGATAAAAACATGATAAAAAGTCCTTTAACAAACAATTTTTATATTTTCTCCAAATTATAGGATTAAGGCGTTAAGCTTCCTTCAATGTATATATATGATCGACATGCCTATTTTTAATGAGTTCAATAAGTTGATGCTGATGGGATTTAAACCCAAGTCTTTGATATCATCACCCAAAAACTTTATCAATAAAGCTAGTTGACACCTATTTCTTCAATCATAATTTGCAAATTTTTTTTCCGTTAACATTCTCTTATTATCAATTACACGATCTTTGGAATTTATAATTATCCATTTTTGGGGTTTGTGTCGTCAATTATTCTTATGGATCTAATGTAAATGTCAAAATTGTTTTTTATTTTTTAGCTTGATCATTAAAATAATGATTACTTTTGCAACATATTATACACTTATTAATTAAACGATTTCTGTCAAAGATAGCTTCATATTTGTTAATTCATTTCTGACTTATACAATTTCAAATAGATAAAACATTTCTGATTTACAATAGCTTTGCTTGTCAATCGAGTAGGCCGAGTAGATGATGCTGGATTAGCTCTTGGAATTTCAGGTCATTTTCCCCTCCTTCAAATAATAGACTCTAGAGCCATTTTTGCTCCTGCAAAGTATAATTATTTTGACAATTTTGGACTCTTTGCTCGGTTAGAGCTTTTCTATATGCTTAGCGTTTTGAATAACAACGTTGTTTAATAGTTTTTTTTTTTTTTTGTTGTTTAATGCCTAGGTTGGAGTTATATCGTTTAATACCTATTTATTACATTATTTGTTATCATGGTAAAAATTGATGCATCATAAACTTAGAGAGCTGCTATTGGCACCCCAATTTTATAAATTATTTATCACACCCCAATTAAAGATGAGAACACACCATTAAACATTAAAAAGGTTTGTTTCAAATTATTATCTCAACATTACAACACTTGTCCAAACAATTTCAATAGTTGGTTAGGATTATGATTAGGCTTATATAAAATCTTAACAAAAATAAAAGAAAATGAGAGAACTTTTACTTATTCTTAACCATTTACTTATTTCATTATTTTAATTGGAGGTGTAATAAGTAAAAATTGGGGTGCCAATAGTAGCCCTCTGAAATTATTGCATTTGCATAAGGAGCAAAATAAGGAAATAGCCCTTAGAGCCTTGCAATAGGGCTATCTAAGAGTAGCTTTGATCAAATATGATTTCATCCTATATAGTTAATGGTTTTGGTGTCTAAAGATACATCGATGACATGCATTAGATAGTTGCATTAAGGATAAGCAACAACAAGAATACATGCAGATAAAGCAATCACACTAAACACACAGTACTCATTGAGAGGCAATTAAGATGGAAAAATCTGATAGTCACTTTTAATCCGATGACTGTAAATGCACCTTCTTTAGTTTCTTTTGTAAATAATAAAAACTGAGAGAAATCCTCGAATTTTACTAAGCCAGGAGAGAAAAACACAATAAATCCTTCCTTTAATATAGTATTTATGGTGCTTCAGTCATGGATTTTATAGTAATGCTGTAATATGAATTCCCTCTGAGGAATTGTAACCTATACAGTATTCATGGATTAGATAGATGTGCTGCTTAAAATGAATTATCAAGCAGCAAACAAAGTGTGACCCACCAACTCATCAGCTAGACAGACCCAAGATTAATTCATTTCCCATATATCATGTTACAGAACCATACATATTTTAAGGTAAGTTAAAAAAGCTTTGCCCTGGACCATCATCACCTGCTCGGTGATGTGGCTCAAAAAAGAGAGTAAGGGCAAGGAACAAGAAAGTACACACTCCAACACATTAAATATATATGATTAACAAGTGAGTGAGTGAGAGAGAGAGAGATCATGACTCTTGATCTAGCTAGGTTGAATAGCATTCCCTTCTTCCTTTGCAGAAAGAGATTCTTTCTGTCCCACCTTCCCCAACTGAATACCCCCCACGCTAGGACTTGAACTAGGACCATCTTTCAAACCCACTTGCACTTGGGATGGGCCTTTATTAACCCCTCGGAGTCCCTTCTTCCTTGCTTTCTGAGCCCAGCCAACTAGGCCCTCTTGTACATGCTCTTCAAATACAGCGCTTTTGAATGAACTTCCCATCTTCATAAATCAAAAATCAAGAAAATTCCTGTCATCAACCTTATTCAAAAGTTCCAAAGGACAAGTTTTAGGTGAAATAACAACTCACCTGTGTGACAATGGCATACAGTGGTAGGGTGCTATAACTGCAGAGTACCTGAATGAACACTCTAAGAAGAAGAAAAAAAAAAACCACATCATATGTCAGATTGTGTGAATTGTTATGTACTTACAGACTAAAAGGATATATATATATATATATATATAGCAGGGGAAGTAGAGGTTTTCTACCCAATTACAAGTCTTGGAATAATATAACGGACTTGTCCCATGATGCAGGAGTCGAAGCCATATTGAAACTACATTTGAATGGATGAAGCATCAGATTTTGAAAGCTACTGCAACCAAATTGAAAATAAATAACCGTTCTTGATTGAAATATTCACTACATACCAATATCCAGAAGAAAAATGCGATCTCGAAAGCATTTTGGAAGAGGATGAAATGAATCAAGTAGAGGACAATTCGGGGGCGACGGAACCAGAAGTGATCATCTGAAGGCTGTACTACCAACTCCCCTTCTATGGCTACATGTTTTTCAGCAACATCATGGGCCAACTGAGTAATTACATGCTCCAGCTTAGTGCCCACAGCAAGTAGAAGCTGAGAGATTAATACTATATCAGTTTCTTAGTTAAACTTGACATGATTCATCGTCTATGATGAATATGTTCATAGACTTATTAGACTGAACATTAAAAAAATAAAAATACAAAGTAAAGTTGCACAATAGTGTCTCTTTGTGCATAACAGGTTGGGAAACCAAGAGAATGCTTTGTGTTTGTAAGCAGACATGTCCTTAGAGCACTATCATACGATGGTGTGTGCATTCACTCTCTATGTATGTTTAGAAGTTTACAAGCTGAATAGTGGACCGTCAGTTTTTACCATTAATTTTTAAACCACTTTTGATGGGGCTAGAAGTTTCAGAATGGGCTGATTTTTATGCGAGGATGATGCCCTCACCATAGAGATCACCCCTACAAAAAATCAGCACATTCCGAAACTTCTAGCCCATATAGGACAAAACATGTTGGCTATGTTATTGGCTCTTGAACCTGACCCTATATATATTCAGTTTTTGTGGGGCTCATTTTATTACCTTTCCTCTTTGCCCCTCTAACTTTACAATATTTCCTCTTTTACTCCTTTTAACCCACTTTATTGTTTTTCGTCTTTTAATACCCCCTAAGTTTATTTTTTTTTCCGCTTTTACCCTCTTAATCCCAAAGAGGATGCCCATGCTGTAGGCACAGGCAAATTCTAGTATATATATATAACTAGAGTGGCCATATTGCCCAAGTATAAATAGGGTAAATGCAATTAAGCCATAAACCAAGGAAAATAACAAGTATGCCCTTTTCCCAACACTCCCTTACAAATTGGGGCTTAGATATTTGACATGCCCAACTTGCATGACATCTCACATGATAAATCCTTGGAAACTCCTTTGGTAAAGATATTTGCCACTTGGTTTTTGACTTCAAAAATGGTGAATACCTCTGGTTTGTCTGTCTTCAACTTTTCTCTGATAAAATGTTGATCAACATCAATATGTTCACTTTTATCATGTTGAATTGGAATATGTGTGATACTGATAACATCCTTATTATCATAAAGAGGCTTATCGAACTTGGTGTATCCAAACCAAGTTTGGATAATAGCATTCTCAACCAAATAATCTCACATACACCATGTCCTATAAAATGATACTCTGCCTCACAACTAGATCTTGCAACCATAGTCTTATTCTTACTTGTCCAGGCTACAAGATTACCACCAACAAATGTACAGTAGCCTGATGTAGATCTTAGATGTGTAGCTGAACCAACCCAATCTACATCTATGGAAGCCTCTACCCTCAATGTCCATGATTGAAGAATAATAAACCACCAAATGGTGACAATTTCAGATATGAAAGTATCCTATAAAAGGCTTCAAGATGAGTCGTCCTAGGTGAATACATACACTAGCTAATAACGTTGACATCATATGCAACATTTGGATGATTGACATATATTAAATGTCCTACTAACAACTGAAAATCCTCAGTAGTGATCTGAGGTTTTCCATTTTGATCATTTAGACCATGACTACTTAATCAGAATCTTGACAGGTTTAGCTCCAAGTTTCCCAATTTCCTGGAGAAGTTCTAGTACAAACTTTCTCTTAGAGAAAAATATTTCCTTCTTTGATCTACCAACTTCAATTCCTAAAAGCATTTCAACGAACCAAGATCTTTAATTTCGAACTTCTTTCCGAAGTAATTCTTGAGAAATGAATACTTTTTTATGATTCTTAGAGAACTAAGCAAATTTATTCCCATTGCCTACACTTCAAATTAAGGTGCTTCTCAACTTCTATTTTGTATGCCTTGAGTTTTTCAAAGCACTCAACTTTGGTCTTCAAAAGTAGACATGTGCATATCTTGAAGCACCATCGACAAAAGTAACACAGAACATAAAATACATCTCACAAATATCAATGGGAACTAGCTCTAAAGGGTTGGGTTTAGGCTCCTCAACCAACTATATTACTAATAAAAAATACCATTGAAGTAGGTACATCTCAATGCAACCTCATACATTTTTCCCCAAATTGTCAACAAATGGAGGATGCAAGACGATCAATACAAACGAGGAACATGGTGCAGCTAATTTATCCACTGCTGAATTAACTCATGAAGAGCATGAATAATAGAGAATGTATTTTTTCTCTAGTGAATAATTTTGGTAATCAATGTCAGTTTTATGCTCCCCAAGTACGATTAGATGATTCAAAAGGAGAGAAGGTGACATTTATCAAAAGTAAGTTGCCAAACAACCCTTTTTATTTCCTCTCCTTCTTTACTATGCCTAAAATTGTTGAATTGAAAATTGAAAAGCATTTGAGGGATTTCCTATGTAACAACAGGGAAGGGCAAATGAAGTTTCATTTGGTAAAGTGGAGCCAAATTTGTTTAACAAAAAAGGGGGGGGACCTAGTTTTTAGAAAGGTGTGGTTGGTGAATGTGGCTCTTTTGGGGAAGTGGTTGTGGAGATTTGGAGAGGAGAGTCAAGTGTCTTTGGAAGGATGTTATCAAGATGAAGCATGGGGTCGATACATTCGGTTGAGGAAGTAAGACAGTTACAAATGCTCATGGGTGTGGTCGTTGGAAGGGGATATTCAAGAATTGGAGTGAAATGATGAAAAAGATCATTTTCAGAGTGGGGAAGGGGAATAGGATTAGATTTAGGGAAAATCGATGGATTGGTGGCTCACCCCTCAAAGAACGTTTTCCAAACCTCTATTCAATTTCTCAAAAAAAAAAAAATGAGTTGTCAATATCTGATTTCTTAGTCCCTTCCGGAGTCTACTTTTCTCTGGACCTAGGGATTAGAAGAGGCTTTAACGATTGGGAGCTCCAAGAGGTGGCTAATCTTCTTGGCTGTATCTCTCAACTTCATGTTGATTGCACGGGAGAGGACGAAAGGGAGTGCGAGGTGAGTAAGGGCAAGGTCTTCTATGTGAAATCTTGTTTCAATTCTTTGGTTAATGTCTATACATCATTCTTTCTAGCTTTGGCAATTTGAGGGTCCATGGTTCCTTCTAGAATTTCCTTCTTCATTTGGTTTGGAGCCCTTGGTAAAATTTTAACTTTGAATCAATTAATGGCTAGGGGTTTTATTTTTGTAAACTTTTGTTTTCTTGACAAGTCAAACAGGGAATCAGCCAACTATGTTCTTATTCATTGTCCTTTTTTGCTAGAGAAGTTTGGGGACATTTTTTTTCATTATTTGGTTTTAAGTGGTGTACCCCTCCTTCGATCCTTGTTTTGTTTGCGGTCGATTCGAAAGCCCCCGAAAAGAGAAAAAGTTTGTGGTCTTCGATCCTGTTTGCTATTTGTTGGCGCATCTAGTTGGAACGGATCATAAATGTTTGATGGGAAGGAGAATATCATGCTAGAAGTGTTGATTTCTATTTTAGGGCTTTTGTTCTTTTGGGCTAAACAGTTCATTGAGTTTAGAGGGAGTTCTTTTGAAGATGTTTTATTTTAGATGGGGTCCTTTTTGTAGTGATTGAGATGGTTTCTTTGGATTTGTTTGAGTTTCATTATTTATTTTATTTTCTTTGTGTTGTGGCCGCCTCGACCACTCATTTCTTTCTTCGTAATAAAATTCTTGTTTTACCCATAAAAAAAAAATTACCCAAGGGAGATGCATCCACACAAGTCTATCGATTGTGCCTTGAGGAAGATCAATCGAGGAGATATAACTTGTCATCTCCTACCCCAAAAGACGATTTAGAAGGGAATAATTCCAGTACCCATTTTGCCAAACCTGACCAATAAATATTTTCCTATTTGCTTTATGAAACAACTCAATAAGGGGAATGTCACTCTCCCTCTCAAATTTAGAGCATTAAAGAAGAATTCTTCCCATTTTTAATAAGTTGCTTCGATAGCCGAATAATGTGTTTATACTTCTCACCACAACCTTCCAAATCATTGAACCTTTTTGTTAATTAGAAGTCGACCACCAGTCTCCATCAGTAGTATATTTGGTTTTCAAAAAAAAAAAAAGAAGAAAAAAAGAAAATCAATCCATAATCCAGTACCTGAAAGACTTTTCTGGCAAGCTTTAATCATACTAGTCAAATGAGAGTCTTGCATGGTTTGGACGCCCAAGCTACCTTCTTCCATTAGTTTAGTGATTTTTCTCTAACTAACCAAGTATTTTTTCTTACCTTCATCACCTTCTCCCCAGAAAAAATAACAATTCAACAAGCACTTTTTCCTATTGTGAAGTTATTGCTTTTGGAATAGGGAAAGTAGATAGTAGATAAATGAGGACCAAAAACAACACATGATTAAGAAGAGTAAGCCTCCCTCCATATAAAAACTTAGATTTCCATCCCTCAACCATCCTTGAAATCTTATTAACTAAGTCTTGGCACATCTCCATTGTAACATGGCCTATGAGAAGAGGAATTCCCAAATAATTGAAAGAAAGAGATCATCTTCCAAACCCCAGAACTTCTCGAATCATCTCTATGCAGCGAACATCAATTTTCTTCGAGATAAAGAACTTACTTTTCCCAATATTAACCTTTTGACCCACAGTTAACTCATAACCCTCAAGAAATTCGTTTATACAGGATAAAGATTTCTTTGAAGCCTTCGAGAAGATAATAAGATAGTCAACACTAGTTGTTCTAAAAGTAGTTAATGCTATAACATATATCCATTCTTAATAACGTCATTGTACTCACTTTGAATCCCATTTATCCTAAAAACCCACCATTTGACTTCCAAGGACTTTATATATGCCTTTATATATAGGGTCGGGATCTGATAACAATCTTTATTTGACAATCCTTTGTCTTATAGGGTTAGAAGTTTTGAAATATGCTGATTTTTTGCGAAGATGATCTCTATGGTGAGGAGACCATCCTCATAACAAATCAACACATTTTGAAACTTTTAACCCCATCAAAAGTGGTTTACAAGTTAACGGTAAAAATCAATGGTCCACAATTCTTCAACTTTGTAAACCACTTTTGATAGGGTTAGAAGTTTCATATTGGGCTGATTTCACATTAGAGATCATCCTCACAAAAAATCAGCCGACTCCGAAACTTTTAACCCATATAAAACAAATTTTGGCTCCCAATGTGGTCTCACTAATGTGGGCTGCCAAACATGTTCCATATATATGGGGAATGCTAATGTTCAAAACCTCATGGGGACATTAGCATTCTCCACCACATTTTTTTTCCAATAATACCTCTACCCATTTTGTCTTTTAGTAAAAGAGACAAGGGTATATTGGCCTTTTACATAATAAATGTTTGTTTGTATTGATTGCCAAAACATTTATTGGAAACAAGACATTTAAATCCAAAGATTAAATGCCCTCAACATTTATTATGTTAAAGACAAGTATTTATTATGTAAATAAGCATTTTTTACGTAAAAGACCAATATACCCATGTCTTTTCACTAAAAGACAAAATTTGTAGGGATATATAAGGAAAAAAATGTGGTGGAGAATGCTAACATCCCCATAAGGTATTGGACATTATAAATAAATTTTGTAATTTACAAAATCTATATAATGCAAATATGTATATATACAAACTTCATTTGCATTAAACAAACTTTGTAAATTACAAAATTCGTTTAATCGCACAAAAAAGACTTTTACAACATTATATACACATCAGATGCAACGTTTCAAGATTCTAAATTTGTTTCAGAATATTTTGAAGCATTTTATTGCGTAGCATTGTAAAAATAATATTACTTTTAGTTATAACTTTTATTTTAAACACTTAAAGAACAATTTTCTATATTTATTTATGAATATAAACTAAGTTTTAATGACTTATAAGAATGTTTCAGAACATTTCGAATGTTACGGTTTTTGGAAAAAGCCTAAATAAATGAAATGACACGAGATTTTATACCTTGGTCTGCACCAACTTTTTAAGCTGGTACCCTCAAAGTGCATTGTTTGTGTTAAGGCAAACCTCAATTGGCATATTTTAATCCCACTATTCGTTGTTGCAATAACTTTCGAAATGTTATCCTTTTATGCAATTCTCCCTACTATGTTTTGTCTACAGATGTTAGAGTTTTGTTGGGTGGCAAACTACAACTGTGAGATTTTAGAAACCAAAACCCAAAACTGCTTGAAAGTTCAAACAAATTCTTGTGCATGCATATGCAGTGTATGCATTGAGAAATAACAATGCTTATCTGAATATCAAGTGGCAAAACATAAAGAGTTGTGCATGCATACTTACAATAACGGGAATGAAAGCTATCCAAAAGTATGTATGCCAACCTGCACAGGGAAAAGAATGCAACCTCCTTTAAGGTCAATGATCATAACCTAGCTGACAAAGAAACAAAAGAAAAAAACAAGCCTATGGAATGACATCAAAAGCAGATACATTTATGGAATATCTACTTTATAGCAGGGTTGAACTGAGACTTTGAGAGACAAAGCACTGTCCAATGAGCTACACTTCCACTCCAGATATCTTTACAGACATTTTGGGATTGAATATTTGAAATAGATTGAATTTCTATATTGTTATATTCCTTGTCACTCTCATGATGTACCAAAATATAATTATAATAATTATTAGATATCATGAAAAAATAAGGGTTGTCAGAACATTTCTTTCTGCATCCCTTTAATATCTTTCAAGCTGTAAAATTGAATTGATCTCAAAACAAATCTAAAACTAACAATACTTGGGCATCAGAAATCAAAATGATCTCAAAAACTTCATCAATGGACTAGCTTTAGATTTAGCTTACCCTCAACATTCAGCAACAAGAATATGACCACAAATATCCATAGATACCAACTACAACAGAAGAAATTATAAATTGATTAAGTACACAGAAGAATTTCAAGATAATTAAAAAGAGGTCATATTACAACACTTCAAGCTTTGAAACTTCTGGTCAGTATGCCTAGTAACAAATACAATGTGCTAAATTAAGGTTTAGCTTTTGTGTGTGTGGTTCATTATCCTATGAGACATTAATTACCTTATACCAACGACTTTCTTAAAATCAGCTTCAAGGGCACGATTCATGTACTTGTAAAAATTAAACTTTGGGTTTCCCCTGCAATGAGTCTACAGCAAAGAAAGCTTCAACAACAAGATAATGGCCATGGAAAAGGAGATAAAAGGACAACAACAATTAAAGCAAACAAATTGAATTGACCATCTCAACCTTTAAATACAATAGATTACCATGATGAATCCCAACCGCAGTGTGATGTAATCTGATTTGGTCACAGATGCATAAAATTGCTTGACGAAAGAATGCTGAAAAGAAAATCATGTATAATTGGATTAGAAAAAACAATCAATATCTTCAATCAGATGTGTTCTTGGGACAATTTCACAAGTTACAAGATCTCAACCTGTCTCATTGTCCAACAAGCATGATCACTCTATAGTCCAGAGCATTTATTTGTTTATTGTTTGCTTCCGGGATAAATGGATTATGTTGTTTGAAATACTCTAGTAAATAAACAACCCCACTGGAGTTTTCCTACATACTACCCTATACGGTGCCACAACAATGACATGGGCAAAATGTTGGATCAAGCCCAATACATCGACATGTCTGTATAGTTTATTGACTTTATGATTTAATTTTTGATGGGTAAGCTGGACATGAACCTTAATTCATGCATGTGCCAAAGCAAAATAGATCCTATGTAAGATGATATAGCCACAATTTTATTAGAGGGCTTTCTTATTTACATACACATGTACGACATACATAGGCTCTCTCGTGAGGGTAACATACCATGCAGCACTCAATCCTAGAATATCATAGTAAAATAAATAAATAAATGTGTTTTTTAATCAATCACTTTAAAGAAGTTATCAAAATCATTGAGTCAATTCAGCCAACCCTGATAGTTGGGATAAGGCAGGCATAGAAGATGAAGCCAAACAAGGAATTTAGATTAGTATTTACAAAACTATTTGACATATTTCAAATGTTATTGTTGAAAATACTCTTTAACAACCAGAACATACAGCAAGGTCTGGGCTCTTGAATACGAGCAGTTACTAGCGCAAACACAATACATACTTAAGCCGATCCTTGTTGTACAACCCTTATAATTGGGAACTCATTCGTCACCTCTCCATTTTCCCTCACCCTAGACACAACCCCCACATACATGTTAACTATGTCAATATATCCTTTTGGAACTCTTTTTTTTCTCTCAACGCTCACTAAATTAGCTTTCGAGGTATTCTGTCACCCCACTTCTGTGATTTGGTCTCCCAAAATGCCTACAAGAATTTCTTTCTTGAAAAGGAGATATATTTTCTGTTGAAGCAATTTTAATCATTGACTTACCAACCAACCTAGTAGAGCTGAGTTTTGCCCAATACCCAGAAAGTGGTCTTTGATAAAAGCATGTTGATGGACATGAGTAACCTTATTCAGAACTGCAACAAAATGTTGTTCGCACGCATATTAATTAGAAAAAAAGAATAAGAAGAAGAATGAATGCTTCATCCATTCCAGACTCATAGTCTTAGCAAAATGATATACATATATATTGAGGGACAAGATAGAATTAATAAAATGTAATTGAAGAAGCAGTATTACCCTTATTCGTATCATATTTATCTTTTGCAATAGAATCCTCCCAATGTTTCCACTGATGTATCTAAATTAAAGAATGAAAAAAATATTTACAAACAAACAACATTGCAAAGCGGAGAGGAGGCAAAGACAGTAGTGTAATAGAAACATACCTTTGCTCCCCCGAAAAGAACAGTGAGAGCACAGAAAGTTACGTGGACGACAGCAAGAACAAAGATAAAGATGTGCAGATGATGCAATGCTTCAGTAGACAACAATGGGACCTTCCCCTGAATTTAAAAAAATAATAATAATAATAATAAGAAAGAAATTTGTAAATGGTTGTTGGGTTATGTCTTCTATTCTTGTATATGGAGAGTTGTTGTGAATTCAACCCAGATCTTTTGATGATCCGTTAATGACCCGCAAAATATTGGGCCCATTTGGTTTGGTTTTGGATCCGACCCGTTTAATCTCTTTGTAATCCTAAGTATATAAAGGGTAAGAGATGAAACCCTAAAGGGTGTGATGTATATACGAGAGACAGAGAGAAATTGTAACCAAGTTCTCCTTTGGTTAATATAATGAAATCACCATTTTTTGCCGGTGGACGTAGGTCGATGCTTTGACCGAACCACGTATATCTTGTGTCGTGTGAGATACTTGTGTTCTTGTTTGATTTATACTTCAGATCATAAGGTTTAGTCTGACAATTGTAAATTTGTAAAAGAAGAGAAGAATGATGAAGAAGTTAAATAAATAATTTAATTTACCTTTTGAGCACAGTAGCCAGTTTCTTCGGCTAGGAGACGTCTCCCATTTCCCCCGGAAATGAAAGAAGGGAAGAAGGAAGCAATTTGGTTATGAAGAGTATGTTGTTCTACTACTTTTTCATTTTTGTTACAAGGAAGGAGATGATTTGTTAAACGCTTTGGGATGCAGATTTTAGCAATCCTGGTTTGGGACACCGTTAAAAGGAGTGAAATGAACCCCAACAGCATCAACTCTGCCCAACATCAATTCCTTGTTCAATTAAATATTCAAAATTTAAAAATTTTAATAGAAAGACAGAGACACTGACCTTCTTTAACTTTCTGTAGGGCTTCAAAGAGAGGTTTCTGATTCTTCTTCTTCAAGTACTGGACCAATCAATCAATTAATCATCAATAATATGAAATTAATAGAAATAAGAATTCATTCCTTAATCCTTAATCCTTAATCCTTATCCTATCAAGTGTTAAATTAAACAGATGAGAGAGAAAAAAAGAGTATTAATTTTGCCTTTCCAACAAAGTGAAGCGTTCTCTCCACAGAAAGAGAAATGAAAACGATAACTGTGCACACAACAGCCACCACCCATGTCGGAGTGTATTCCAATGTTGTCTCATTCTCTGCTCCTCCTCCTCCAGCCATTGAAGTCTTCAACTCTCTTTCTCACTTCTTCGCAAGAGTAGAAGAATATCTTGAAACGCGTGAGATAAAAAAAAGACTAAACCAGAGAGTAAGTAAGATCCACTTATTAGGACTTAGGACCATGAGTTGAAGAAACAAGAGCTGATAATAATGGGACAACTCAACTTTTGTCATATGCAACATTTGACAGATACCCCCTTCTTCTTGCATTTGGCCTGTAGCGTCTGCGTTTGATCTGTTTTCCATTTTCAATAAAATTAATTAATTAATTAATTAAACGTATAATGACTTAAACACCCTCATCCTTCAATTTCTTCTATCTTAACTCCCCTCACAAAACTACTCCACTCTCTCTATAGATAAGAGGAAATTAAATTTTAGTTTTCCGATGCTCTTCAAACTTTTTCTGAAATAAAATTTTTGCATTTTTTCTTTTTAAAGTAGAGTATGAAGAAGAGAGAGTGCAAGAGAAAAATCAAGCTGTTGAAGATGAGGGCATTTACGTAAGTTCCTATCAAACTTTCAAAAAAGACTATATATAAGGATTACATCATTAGTTTGAAAATAATACAGGCATCTCAAATATTAACTAAAATTTATAGGGGTACGTCTGAATAATAAGAATAAGAATAAAGAAAAAGGAAACTTTGTCTCAGATAGAAAGAAACCGTGTTTAATTTATTTATTGAAACCAACAAAACTCGTGAGAGTGATTAGAGGATCTATTTGCGCCGAATTCATCTCATCAAACCCAACTACTACTACGTGCGAAACATGCCCAACATGTTCAGACACAAGAGTCAAAAAGACAATGTATGTGTCTTTGCGAATCTCCAATTCCTCCGCCAATCTTCAACTGTTCCATGTTCTTCACCAAACGTTTTTTTGTTTTGAGTCGTGCTGAAATGTACATTGATGGCGACATTTTTGACTTGGATGTGAATCACTCACAGCTTGATGAAAAAAATCTATGATTTTGACATACATTCACTGTAGAAATATCCCTCACGATTTATATGTTAAGTGACCTCCAAAGATGTGTACATACTTCTCCTACATCTATGATGATGAGCTAAGTTTACTAAGTATGCAAGTTAAAAAAAAAAAAAAAAAGTAACGTTATTATTATTTTCTAATAAGAAAATTCTAAATAATAAGTTATGAGAGTTGTTATTAGCACCCAAACTTCTACTTGTTACACTCCAATTAAAATATAAATAAATCAATGATAAAGAATAATAAAAATTGTGGTGCAAATATAATCTCTCGCTCTCTCTCTCTAGATTTCTATTTGCTGGATTTAAGATTTTATATGCGCCTAATGCCAATTGTAAACAAATTTAGATTAGGGCAAAACTTACAAAAATAACTCATCACTCACACAATAATCTAGATCAATATTAGATTAAATATATATATTTTTAATAACCAGATATCCTTGTGGACAGTGGATCAGGCAAAGTCCATAGACCATGGTTTTGTACAAGGACTAGTCCTGGGGCATGTGCAATGCCCACACATCACATGCACCAAGTAAATGAGGGTGGCCCTTGAGAAATTAATGCTCATACTAGGTTTCAAACTCGCGACTTACGGGCATTAACCACTTATCAATTCGAAATTGCCATTGAGACAACCCCTCGGATTTATCCTCAAGGTAAGTATCACTGATGTGTTTATTCAGGATAAATAGATTTTGTATTTACATGATTGAGTTCATATATTTTTTGACGTGTTAGTCGATTATGATCCTTTAAGTTTAGCAAATAATAATTTGAAAGTAATAAATATTTAAGGAATTAGTAAAACTTTAATCATATAGGTACTTTTTATATATGAGGTGGAGAGAATCTAGTTGGGTGCTCCACTTTCTACCAGATTACATATGACAATTTTCAATTTTATTTTTGATATTGTGAGATTTGTTTGAGCCATTATTTATAGGACGTGGGATCTAATTTAAGTAAAAGCTTAGTAATCCATCTTTCAATCTTGAGATTCATCAATAGATGGATCATATCAAAAGTGGCTTCATTAAATTTTGATTTTTTTATTCCTCTTCTTTGATTATTCTTTTGAGTCCCAAATTGATTAGAGAGTAGAGCCATGAGATTTATATTTTTCAAGTATTCGAAAAAGCCGAGGTAGAACCACTGTCATGACAACTACATCAAGTACTATTTTATTTTAATTTTTTCAAAGAGTCATGACATACTATGACTCTCGCACGTGGCATACTCAATTGACTCCCCTGACGTGGAGTGTGCTAGAACCATAGACTTTATGCCTCGGGATACACAACCGCACATCTCCATAGACACAATTGCACAAATTTATGGGTGATGTGCGGTTGTGTATCCCGAGGCATAAAGTCTATGGTTTTGGCACACCCCACGTCAGGGGAGTTGATTGATATGCCAAGTGGGGGAGTCGTATTATCACCACTATTTTTCAAAAGCTCAACTATCCTTTTTCAAATCATTTAACAAAATGCCCCAAAGTGATATCCAGAAAGTTCCACGTACAATTTTCAACCCCTTAAACAAGATGCTAGGTGGCATTAGTTGGACAAGTTTTTCGTTGTGATTGACCTGAGTTCTATTATAAACCTCTCTCTCGTTTTTAAGAATGATGAACCATAGTGCTCAATTTTCTAAAGTTGAGGGGTCTCAGAGTCGACTTGTTGGGAGTACTTAATGTTGATAGATCATAAAACAGATTCGATAGGTACCTACTTAACAAAACTTTCTTATGTGAATAACTTTGACTCGATTGGAGGTGTTATGTTAAAAAAAATAAGTAAGATCAAAACTTAAATCTCTCATTGAAATCTTTCTAAATACAAAGAAGAAGAAATGTGTGTGTGTGTGTGCGTGCGTGCGTGTGTGTGTTAGAGAGAGAGAGAGAGAGAGAGAGAGAGAGAGAGAGAAGAAGAAGAAGAAGAAGAAGAAGAAGAAGAAGAAGAAATTCATTTGGTACCTATTGAGTGGGTGCAATCAGAATTAGACAAAAAAAAAACTGACTTAGGTTTGTGCAATTAGACATTTTGGTATGTGTAATTAATTGGAACCACCCTTTAGACAATACACTCTCCTTTTCTCCTTTGACAATTCACTCACTTTTAGTTTATTTTATGTTAATTTTGATTATTTTGAAGTAAATTATCATTTCAGAGGTTCCACAGATCCCTCATCAAACATTCTTGATTGAAAGAAAAGTGACTCATTTGAAGCCATTGAAAATTTTAGTTGAAATTGGAATCATAAAAAGATAAAACAATCTACCTAATCTCACATATTGATTTTGTTCAGTAAAAGTAAAATATGACTTTTATATTCAATTTTCCTAATATAAATAAATTATTCATCTTAATTTTTTTATTGAACTCAGTTTATTTATATTTAAATAATTTTTTTTTTAAGGTGGTTGAGAGAGATGAGAGGGAGGGGAATGACAAATAGGGTGTCCTACATCATCGACTTCTAGGTGAAAAATAGAAAATGATGCTTGATTCTCTTTGATACAATCATCTAAACTACACCAGAAAATTGCTCTACGAGCTATCCTAAATCACAGAACTACTCGCCAGGGAACTTGGCAAATAATAAGTCATTTTCTATTAGCCTCTCAATAAATACTGAGGTCAATTAAGGGATATGTCATCAGTTTGAAGACACCGGAGAGGGCATATATCATACATTTTTATAGTCAATTGATGTATCATCAAATTTCCTTATTGTTGCTAGAAGACCATGTGAAGTACCTAATCAGAAAAAAGGCCAGCAAATCCACCGGTCCTACTCATATGGCCTTCCTTGCTTCGTGTGTGTGACACTAATCACATACAAGGGCGGAGCTAGGATTTTGCCCATGTGAGAGCTAACCAAGAGTAGAAATATTTTTGTGGGGACAACTAAGAGTAAAAAAAAAAAAAATAGTAGTGGGGGCAACTAAGAGTGGAAAAAAAATTTGCAGGGGCAATAGTGACAATTTTTTTTTTATCCACCACTAAAGTTTGTCATAATAACGTATTAATCCATAGACTTTGAAAATTCTTGTGGGGGCAAGTACCCCCACTGTAAATCCGCCCCTGATCACATATATACATATATACTAATAAAGCTTTGCAACAGAATCCATGACAATGGTTATGTAACAACTTTCATGAGCACAGACCAACCGTGTTCTTTGGGACCACCGTGATAGCTGGACATAATTCATCTCTATTCAATAATTTTTTTTTAGAGATTTTCATGGAGCACAAATTCCTTTAAATTTGAAACTCTCTTGTCATCAATTTGAAAACACAAGGGTATGTTTGATTTCGTGGAAAATGACTTTCTATAGAATTTGAAATTCATAGAAAAATAGTGGTGGAAAATGGGTAGGATTGAAATACCAAATTTCATTATTTTTTATTTTATCTAGACAAAATCATGGGGAAAAAAATCTGAGGAAGAAGAGAGAGAGAGAGTTTGGACGGAGGGAGGAGGAGGAGAAAGAAGACGAAGAGAGGGTTGGGGCGAAGAAGGAAAAGTTTAATTATCCAGTCAACCATCGAGAAGAAAGTTTGCTATGCATCGTCTGAATGGTTGAGAAAATAATCAATGAATGGTTATAATAACTAATTTTTTTTTTATCAATTTTGTTTTCTAAAAATGGCATCTTTTACTTCTCCTTTAGAATCAACAAAAATATGTAAATTTTAATGCATCATTTATATTGTTTGTTTGCTTCGATAATCTCATGTGTTCGCTTGGAAATTCTAAAATTTTAGTGCGTAGAATGGTCTAACCTAGGTTGGAGGCAAAAAATAAAAAAATAAAAAAAATAATCATCACTTAATTTTAAGTACCCAAAATGGTCCAACAATGCTGGTGGTACACCAAAATCTTAGTGCCCATAATGGTCTCATTTAGATTGGAGGCACAAAAAAATTGATTGTGCAATGAATGGTTCAACTATGGCTGAAGGCACACTTTCCATTGTTAATGTGCCCTAAATGATCCAACAATGTTAGAGGCACTTACAATGTTAATTGCTAAGGAAGGATTAAATCCTGAGACATTCTTCACTGTTAATCGCCAAGGAAGGATTAAAACCCTAAGGCATTCTCACTATTAAAATATTACAAGTATACTAACAATGCTAGGAGCATTCATTTTGCTTAAAGGATTATGTATCTTAGCTTGTGTCTTCTTCTTGATTTGTATATAGTGTGATGTGAATTTTTTTTCAATACAGCATTTGTTTTGTTTTGTGTTTACTTTTTCTGTATATGCTTTTTGTGTATATTGCGAATGTATGATTTATAGTTTCACTTCATATAAAAATTTTCAATACATGTTTGCATGTGATCATATAGACAAAATAATTTGGGAATATGATTGTGAATTGCGAATCAAAGTATTTGCCTGTGACCAAGATTTGGCGTAAATTGAATAAGATGATTACTACCCACATTGTCATGTTTGGAAGATGAGATCTCGTTCGTAATAGAAACCCTAGTTGAGGTAAATTTAGGAAAAAAAGGGGAAAACCAAATTACGTACATTGCGTCTTCTCTAACACCAGTTAAGAAATAAGGCTTATTGGATTTGTTATGTGACTATGTAGATGTTTTTGCTTGGAGTTATGACGAGATGCCAGGTTTGCCTATCGATATTTCTTCCCATAAGTTATCTATTTACCTTCATTTCAAACCAATTAAGCAAGTGCACAAAAAATTCAAACACTAGGTAGAATTACAAACGCGATAGGAAGTAGAAAAGTTGATTAAAGCAAGTTTTGTGCGGGAAGAACGATATTTGGATTGGTTAGCCAATATTGTGCCAGTTAAGAAGAAGAATAGATAGATCTATGTATGTGTGGATTTTAAAGATCTAAACAAAGCATGTCCCAGAAATGAATTCCCCTACCTAACATGGAACTTATGATCGATAATAAGTTCAAATACCAGATGTTCAATTTTATGGAAGGATATAATTGGGACAATTAGATCAAAATGGCTCTTGAAGATGTGGTAAAGACCTCATTCATTTCGCCAGTAGGTGTGTACTATTACACTATGATGCTTTTTGGACTTAAAAATACTGGTGCAATGTATCAACGAGCCATAATTAAGATCTTTGGGGACATGATGCATAAGAAAAATCAAAGATTATGTTTATGACATCGTTGTTCGATTGACTACCTGTTCTGATCACAAACCCACATTAAAGCGAATTTTACAATGTAGTCGAGAAAATATCTTTGAATGAATCCTTTGAAGTGTGTTTTTGAGGTGACGTCATGATAGTTCTTAGGCTTCATGGTTAAGTACAAAGGAATTGAGGTAGATCCCACGAAATTAAAAGTAATTAAGGCAACACCAAGACCTACTACCGTGAAATAGGTTAAGAGTTTTCTTGGAAAGATTTCTTATATTCGCTGTTTCATCCCAAATCTATCCAAAAAAGTTTGACCCATTATGTTATTGCTTAAGAAAGATATGGTCTTTGTTTGGGATGATAACTGCCAATCCATATTTGATCACATCAAGCAAGAAGAAGAAGAAGAAGAGAGAGAGAAATAGAGGTAATTGGTGATGGCGATGAAAATAGTGTAAATGTGATGGTGCTATGGTGGTGGGGAAGAAGAAGATATGAAGATAGGGTTTTGAATTGGGGGTGAAAAATATTGGTGAATTTTATTTTTTCAGGGGTGTAGGTGCGAAAATGGAATCCAAGATTTGTGGGACTTTTGGAGGGGATGGAAAATTATTTTCCATGTAAAAATGCAATCAAACACATGAAAAATGATTTTTCACCAAATTTTCCATGTGCAGTCAAACATACCCACTTTCATTTGATTGAGATTATTTTAGTTTTCATTAGTTACATATGGTATATTCTTCGGTGTATTTTCTTCATGATTATTTTTGCTTCCTTGGGCCTAAAAAACTTGAGGAGGAGATCTCATATGATATGCGATACCACTTTTTGTCTACTAAGGTATTCTATGTACTGCACTATTGAGCTGCCCTCTTATCCTCAAGAAAAATCCCACTCTTCAAATAGTTGACATACTCATCCACCCAACATGGCTTCTAGTTCACTTGAGTCCATTCTCTTCCTATATCCATGTCGATGCTTGGTTTTGACTGGTGTTGAACCGATATCACCCATATAGATATGTAGATTTAGGATCTAATAAGTTTCTTAGTATCAATTTGATTGCAAACCCAATCAATTGACAGTCTTTGGAGAAAAGGTACTGTTAATTAGTTTGAAAATCCAAGGGGTAGCATCTCTTGGGATGATCCACCCCAGTATACTAAATAGGAAGTGAGTTGAACGAGGTTTAAACTTAGGCCATGGGATCAACACTCCACACGTCTTTTCCAATTTGGCAAAATTTGGCACCTTCCAACATGTATTCGTATATCTAGTCTACTTTTCACTGTTTATCAACTTATTTAAGTAAGCATATGACGCTATGTTGATTAGCCAATTAAAATTGGAAGTCACAAATATTATGTTTTTGCTCCATCAACGTTGGTTCTCTTTCATTGGTAGAGTCTGCATTAGATGTCATTTATTATGGCTAATAGACGGTATCACATGTATTGGAAGGTTTGATTTGGTATATGGTAGCATAGTCACCAAGTCAGAGAACTTGTTTAAAATGGCATGAGAAAACTTCGGAAAAAATAGAGAAAATGGGAAAGAAATGAGATAAACTGGGGAAAAAATGAGATATATATTAAAAATTATGAACAAATGTATTTATAATGTAAATTATAATATATTAGGCATTTATTCTAAGTTTATAAAATATTTTTGAGTGAAAAAAATATAATTGTATATTTATGTATGATAACATGTTCCTACGCATAATTCTACATTTTATGACAATAAAAAAAGTCTAACCATTAATATATCTTTTGAGCAAAATAGCACTCTATTTAAAAAAAATTCATAGCATCAAGCATTATCATCAAATCCAACATTAAAAAATGAATCAAAAGTACAAACAACCATAAGCCATATAAATTAACCATAGATCTGCAATAAATGGGTTATTTTGGTTTTTTTTTTATTTTATTAAAAAAAGTGTTTAAAACATTAAAAGACTTTTTTTTTTTTTTTTTGTTAAAAAAGTTGAGTTTTTTTTTTTTTTAATTGTTAGAGGTACGAAACATGTTTTAAATGAGTATTTCTTTAATTAAAAAACTAGAGTTTTTTGTTACTAGGTATGGGAGTGTGGATCACGAATCTTAGGATAAGGTTTTGATGACATGATGAAGAATCTCGACTCTTGTGGATTGGTTTAATTTGGGGGGAATGGAAAGAGTTGGAGCTATGAAGCTCATGAGATTTTCACAACTTTAAAAGAATCTAAATAATGTTTGCTCTATATATATATTTATAACGGGGGTGTCCGGACTTACGTTTGGCTAGGTGGACCGGATGAGCCAAGTTTGGAACCAAGGTATACGGAACCATCCCCTGAGCAAGGGTTTGTCTGGACTACTTGCTTGGCGCTTTGGTTGGATGTCTGTTTGTTTGAATAGAATCTATTCCTTGTGTAAAATTGAAAAATCATAATCGTCTCTTTTCATATTTAGGATGCATTGCAATATCACTTTGTGTTTGTCTTATTAGGATCAAGGATTAAGGGTGTTTTATGGAATAATCCTCCACTTTAGTAGTTATTGTATATTTAAACATGAAAAATGAGAACTCATCTTGATATCTCTAGGTGTGATTTTTTTCTCACAACCCAACAACCGTTTGACATGTGGCGCACATGACAAGAGCAATAAGAGATAAAATTTATCTCTTGCCCACAACGAAAAATATAAATTTCTTGACTGGTTCATCTTGTGACATTCAAAAACATGATTCGATGCCACGAATTTGTAGAGGGAAAAATTGTATGAATTTAAAAAAATGTTATTTTTCACCATTAAAATTTATTTTTAAATTTGGGTCCTACATTTTCATTTCCTTGGATCAAATTTGAAAAATTATATACATATTTTTAATTATTAGATTCTTTCATAAAATCCAGAAGGATGTGATGTTAGATTGCCATATATAACATTCAATGTGGGCTCAACGATTTAAGATTAAACTAAAATTTATGAAAAAAAAACCACTCATATCCCCATGTAGACATCTCGGTTTCACACTAGTCCAATTAATTAACTCGTCAACTCGATTATGACGGTTCCCAATGATGGATGAATATTCCAATATTTTTTGTTGTTACTAGATATGTTTCAAAAATTTGAATGAGATATTTCAAGCAAGAAAAACTTTAGAAACCACGCTACGCTAAGAAAATATGACCCAAAATATAGAAATCATCATTTTTCAAACAAAAAAAAAGCCTCACGAGAAAAATGATTAAATTATTCAAATACCCTAATATCAAGACGTTCTTAGAGCCTATATTAAGCTTAGGAAAATCTTTTAGAACACATAAAATAACAAATTAAAATCAAATAAATTATTTCACCGATTTTCACAAAATTCGACAAAATTATGAAAATGCCCTCATAGGGTCCACGATCATTTTATACAAAAAACATAAATGATAAAAAATCGATACTCCCATTGAATTTCTTACAAAAAATTGATTTCAAAACATCGAAAACAATCTCTTAACCCAAAAGTCCTCTTTGAGGGCAAAACAGTAATTGTTCAAATCCTAAAAATCAAAAATCAAAAACGAAAAATTAAACATCAATTAACATAAAGTGAAATCTTAATAAATCAAATTAAAAATTTTTAAACAAATAAAATCAATTAATTAAGTCAACGGGTCAAATTTCAAGTGGTGACTCATTTATTGAAGTGGAGCCCACATGATATTTATAAAAGACCCCTCCATCTAGGGTCCTAAAGAATTAAAAATATAATTAGTGGGTTCTCCAAAAAATTAAAAATATTCATTGTACGTAAGAATTAAAATCATAATTAAACAACTTAAAAAGACCTAGTCAAGCTGAAAAACTCCCAAAAAACTCTATAAAAGGGAGTCTTTACAACCTAAATTCAAACAAATTGAGAAATGTGATCCTCAACATTCTTCTTGTCTTTCTTTGAAGGATGTTATAAGAAAACTGGGAGAATAAGAAAATTTAAAGGGAGAAAAAAAAAATTTATAGGATGTAATGGGAAGATAGAGAGTAGAAGAAAAATTACATTGCTATATATGTAAGAAGTTATTAAAAAATAATTTATTTGAAACTCATAATCAGAAAATTCACAAACGTTTTAAGTACTTAATTCATTTATAATTTTCTTATTTTCATTAAAAATTTGTTAACATATGTACTAAAAAATAATAATAATAATTAAATTAAGTCATTATAGAAAATCTTATCTAAATTGCAACAGATATAATTTACAATTGTGCTTAAACTCTTACATATCAAGTTATACTATCTTTCTAATAAATAAATATATTTTTCTCTCTTTAAGTTATTGATTACAGAAGGGATTCGTACTTTTCAAATTAGAAGAAATTTTAGATGGTAATAATTTCAAAAACATTATTACGTTCAATGGGAGATTATAAGTTTTCAAAAAATAAAATTACTGTGAATTTCTTATATGGTTTGATAAATTTTAAATTTCACTAAAATGAATTATAAATTAACTCAATGAATTTAAATTATTGGTAGTTTCATGTTAGTCTCATATAAACTTATTTTAAACAAAATAATATTGTCAATCCAACGGTCTTGATCGATTTAGTAAATTATAATAATATATTTATTTCATAAATCACATATTTGAATGTGCAATCATATCACAAATGGTTACAACTGAATGTATCAAAATATTTTGATATATGAGTCAAATGGGCCATCTTACATTCTGAGTGTACATAGCAGTTTATATGCAAATATAAAAACAATTCAGACAACAACTTCTAAAGATATTTTATTGTCATAACAAGTATTAAATCAAGTTAATCAAATTATTTTGATGTATAAAATCAAGTATGAAAGTATTAGAGTACAACCACTTAAACAGATCATAGTCCGTAACCAAACATTATATTTTAATGACTTATTTTAATCTGACTATTTTTTAAAAAAAAGGCAAAAATCAAATTGTTTTCACACGCAAGACACACTAGTATTATAAAAAAAATGTGGGTTATTTTCTGTTTGTTTTTTTCCCTCCGTTTAATAGCTTCAAAAATAACGAAAGATCATTTCCTTTGCTTTTGAGATAAAATTTCCTTGATCAACTACTCTTCTGTTCTGCATCTGCACTTAAAAATCCTTACTATCTTACGGAGTAAAATGATCATAAAACCTTAAATAACTTCTTATTTCTTATCTCTCAATAAAGACCAACCCTGTAGGAAATTTCCAAGTTCAATATTCTAGTTGAATTTTTTTACATATGGGTTTGATCGAAGGTAGATGTTATCTTTGGGTTTCAACGTATTTTTTATTTGGGTTTCAACATCTTTCATTTTATCAGTTTCAAGAAACTTATTAATGGGAGAAAAATATGTTATTTCGATTAATCAGCTACCAGTGTTGCTCAATTTTTTTTGTTTTACTTTTAGAAGGTTATCCATCTAACTATCTTTAATTATTTTATATTGGATTCCTCTCTTTTAATATTTTCTGGTATTTTTTTATAATTTTAGATCCAAATTACATAGTTTAGTTCTTTTTATATAAATGTTATTCTTTCTATGCGATTTAAATCATTAATTTTCATTTGATTGATGAGAGAATGAAAAAAATCAAATAAATTGAAAAATGTAACTCTCAATATTCTTTTTATCTTTCTTTGTAGGATGTCATGGGAAAATAGGGTGAAGAAGAAAATTTACAAGATATCATGGGAAGAAAGGGAGCAAAAGAAAAATTAATTTGCTATATATGCAAGAAGTTATTCAAAAAGAGTTCATTTGAAACCCACAACTAAAAAATTCACAAGCGTTTTAAGTACTTAATTCATTTATAAATCTCTTATTTTCATTAAAAAAATTGTTAACATATGAAATGAAAAATAATAGTAACAATTAAATGAAGTCATTATAGAAGATCTTATTTGAATTGCAATAAATATAATTTACATTTGTGCTTAAACTATTACATATCAAGTTATAGTATCTTTGTAATAAATAAATATTTTTTTTCTCTTTAAGTTATCGATTGTAGAAGTGATTCATACTTTTCAAATTAAAAGATATTTCAGATTGTAATAATTTCAAAAATATTATTACGTTAAATGGGGGGTTGTAAGTTCTAAAAAAAATACAATTATTGTGAATTTTTTATATGGTTTGACATATTTTAAATTTTATTAAAATGAATTATAAATCAACTCAATGAATTTAAATTATTGGTAGTTTTATGTTAACCTCATATAAACTTATTTTAAATAAAACAATACTGTTAATCCAACGGTCTTGATCGATTTAGTAAATTATTATAGTATATTTAGTTGATAAATCACATATTTGAATGTGCAATCATATCGCAAATAGTTACATCTAAATGTCTCAAAATATTTTAATGTATGAGGTCAGTGAGTCATCTTTGATCCTGAGTGTGTATGGTAGTTTATATGTAAATATAAAAACAACCTAGATAACAACTTCTAATGATATTTTATTATCATAACAAGTACTAAATCAAGTTAATCAAATTATTTTGATATATAAAATCAAGTATGAATGTATTAGAGTACAACCACCTAAACAGATCACAGTCTATAACCAAATATTATCTTTTAATGATTTATTTTAATCGAATCATTTTTTCCTTTAAAAAACAAAAATTAAATTACTTTCACGAGCAGGGCATAATAGTATTATAAAAAAATGTGGGTTATTTTTCGTTCAATTTAACAATTTCAAAAATAATGAAAGATCCTTTCATTTTCTTTTCAGATAAAATTCCTCGATCAACTACTCTTTTACTCTATGCATTTACGCCTAAAAATCCTTACTATTTAACGAAAAAAATGATCATAAAATCTTAAATAGCTTCTTATTTCTTATCTCTCAGCAAAGACCAACTTTGCATGCAATCTACAATTTCAACATTCTAGTTAAGTTTATTTACATATAGGTTTGATCGAAGGTAGATGTTATCTATAGGTTTCAACATATTTTTTATTTGACTTTCAACATCTTTCATTATATCTGTTTCAAGAAACTTATTCATGGAAGAATAATATGTTATTTCGATTAATCAGTTACCAGTGTTGCTCAATTTTTTTTGTTTTATTTTTAGAAGATTATTCATTTCACTATCTTTAATTATTTTATATTGGATATCTCTTTTTTAATATTTTTTTATATATTTTTTTACAATTTTAGATCAAAATTACATAGTTTTGTTCTTTTTTTATAAATATGATTCTTTTTTTTTATGATTTGAATTATTAATTTTCATTTGACTGATGAGAAAATGAAAAAATTAAATAAATTGAGAAATGTGATCCCTCAACATTTTTCTTGTCTTTTTTTGTAAGATGTCATGGGAAAACAAGATTAAGAAGAAAATTTACAGGATGTCATTAGAAAATAGGGGATAGATGAAAAATTACATTGTTATATATGCAAGAAATTATTCATGTTACACCCCGGATTTTCAACTCATATCTCGAGGAAATTAAATGGTGAGATTTGGAAGAAAATATCGAAGGAGAGACTTAAAATAAAATACTCGGATCTTGTTATGATTAATTTCAAAGAAAATCGACTTCGCCATTAGTTTCAAAACGATCGTAATATATACATTAGCCTGTAAGCAAGTTCGAATTCGAGTTCGGAGGAAAAAGTTATAAAATCCTCGAATTTCGCGTTAAGTGGGATCCAAAATAGAAAATTTTTATTAGAGGGAGAATCAAGAAAATTCGACCACACCATTAGAACCACAACGAAAAATTATTTGAAATGATATAATCGTTTATCATTTTTCGAGTCCGAATAATCGAGTTATCGCAAAAATTATAAATCATGAAGGGAAATTACAAGTTTACCCTCAAGTCTATTAGTTAAAGGAAAGTAGAGCTTCTTTTATTTCATTTCTCTTTTCCTCCAAGGGACCAAACGACAGCCACTTCTCCACCCTAGGGTTTCGACCCATTGCCATCAAGTTTGTGTGCGAACGAAGTCGAGTTGAACCTCGATGAAGAAGACAAAGTTGTCGGCCACGTTGAGAGCTACAACTTCACCATTTTTACGTACCCATTCTTGTTCGTTTTCCCCATCCTCCATCAAAACCAACTGGGTAGCTCAAGTAAACCTCAACATCTTCTATCCGAGGGCTTCATCGAGTTAGGAGCTAGGTCTATACTTCATTATAAAGGAGAAGGAGAACGTCATTGTCGGATACCTTGCAAACCCTCGCTCGTTTCGCATCCAAGTCAGCCCAATCTCAACTCTCGAGCCATCCAACCTTGAGTTGTAGTGCTAGCTTGTATCTTTAGCGTCCACAACCATGTAAGGGACTTCCAATTCTTATTGGTAGCTTTAGATTTATGAAATTTGCATTTAGGGATTTTGTTAAAAATGTATTGCTTGTTTTAAATCGTAGAAATCTTTATTTGAATTGAAATTCATGCTAGAAATAAGGATTTGATGTGTTTAATCTATGTTTTAAATGTTGAATTCGTGGGTGGATTGAGGGATTTGAAGAATGGAACAAAGATCCAAAGAAGAGATTGAAAAATCCAAAAATAGCGAGTGAGGTTCAGGCTGTCGGTGGGAAGGGTCGGTGCCACCGGCACCTGCCAAAGGCATTCTGTCGGTTCCACCGACATAATGAAGCTTCTGCCTCCGAAATTTTTCTTATGTCTGCAAGAACCATGGGTTCCACCGACAGAACAAGGTTCTGCTGCCGACAACACTGTTCTGAGTCAGAAACAGACTCTGACTCTTGTCTTGACTTCCTCACACCTTAAACTTGATTTCCCACCCTTCATTTATTAAAAACATGTAAGTAAATGTCCTCTTTAATTTTTTTACTTTCCATTTACTTTAAGTTCTTTAATGAAATTAAGGTTTTACCCCCCATTTCGGAACAATGGAAATGGTTTTAAGATCCAAATCTCAAAGGATCAAAATCCGAATTTTGATTTCAAGAGCAAAACGTAATTTTCGACGTTTTCGGCAAGTTTTCAAAATGAAATAACTTTCGTGTTCCTTTAAATTAGATTACAAAAATTATGTGGTCTCGAATCTCGTATTCAAAACTTTCAATTCGAAAAACCCATTTTCAATTTCGAGAACTTTGAAAAATTGAGTTTCCAACACTTAGCCAAATTTTCACCAGTTTTCCTTATTTTTTTTACAGCTTTGATCTCGTGCATCGCCGGGACCTTGTTTTTTAATAAACTTTGATGGTTTTCAATGGAAAGGCCAAAAGAATGACTTTGAAAGATTAGAAATGGATGGTTGATTTGAAAAGATGAAAAGTGAGAATGTCGAGAGAATGGGAAAAGGGAATGAACGGTAAAATGTCAGAATCACGCCCGAGGGGTGATGTCTGTATTTTACATTGTATGTTGTATGTAGGTTGGTGAAAGGATATCCAGGTTGTTAATGAAAGGATTGCATGTTTATTTCCGATTATGTTAGCGCGTGCGCTGAGTACTGTTATTTACTTTTAGGCCGGATGGCCACAGTTGCATGGTAGGAACTGGATATCCATTCTCAACCCTGTTCTGTTAATTTCTCTTTTGTTTTAAATGAAATACCATATATATACGTAACTATTTTGTGAGTTGTTAAAGGTTTTGTGAATGCCTGAAGGGATAGTGCGTCACATCATCCGGAGGGGTGCACTATCCTGGGATGTACGGTAGGGACCACCAAACTCATACGTGGTATGGGACGCGTATGAGAGTGGAGTCACAATTGGAATCCGGGTTCATTCATTTCTTATCTTTACCAGTGAACGTGTATTGTAAAAGTGGTCGTATAAGAGTGGAGTGTCATTTGGGAATCACATGCACGCCTGATAGGCATAGACGAAGATGATTAGTCAGTGATCACTAACAATCTAATAGTAATCGAACGTTCTGACACATCGAACGGTCACATCAAACGGCCAGTCTGAGCCGGATAAATGGTCCCGCAAGCGTGGTAGACACGACCAGCCACAAAATCAGGAACTACGATGTTATTGAAAAATATCATGTCCTGACTGGGAGCGATCCAGTCGTGAATCTCAACTCTTTAATTCCAATACTCCACCATTTGTATTATGTATCTGTTGTTATATTTCGAATTATAAACTGAGAAACATGTCTATTATTTCAATGTTGTCAGCATTATTTGCATAAAATGAAAAATGTATGATGAGTATGGATGATTGATGTTATGTGTAATTTTTAAAACTGTTTAGTTGCTCATCCCTGGCTATATGTACCAGTTGATCGTATTTTATCTTGTAAAACCTTGCATGTATTAAAATGTTCAGTATGCTTTATTCGATCATGCTTAGGAAGGGTTATTAGTAGGAATTGGCTGTGCACTTACTGGGTAACCATTGTTACTCACCCTTTCCTTCCTATTTTTTTTAGTTTCAGCACTTGCAGCTACTGAGACAGGCGTAGAGTCAGTAATTGGGGAGTATCTGGTTGGTCAGATCGACGATCAGAGTTTATTGCCTGGTGAGCACTAGGGCTACATCCGTTAGTGCTGTCAGTTTCATCCAGGATGTGTGTAGTTTTTGGATTGAGAGTTTAGGCCTATGTTAGAGTGAGAGTGTTTTAGTAAGCCTGTATATTGATAAATCTTCCACACTCTGATCTACTTACATGTTAGATGTGATTAGTCTTCCGCTGTTATTTTCCTATATCTATATCTTTATATACATGTTTGGTTAGAGATTGGTTTATCAGGTTTGAGTTCCGTGTAACACTAACATAAACAGAGGAGACCATGCCGAAATTTCGAGGCGCCACCTAGTACCTTGAGGTTTGGCACTGTGATTTGTGTTAGTGTTTGGCGGAACGCCATAATTCAAAAGGATTTTATTTGAAACCCACAACCGGAAAATTCACACGCGTTTTAAGTACTTAATTCATTTATAAATCTCTTATTTTCATTAAAAAAATTGTTAATGTATGAGCTAAAAAATAATAATAACAATTAAATGAAGTCATTATAGAATATCTTATTTGAATTGCAACAGATATAATTTACAATTGTGCCTAAACTCTTACATATCAAGTTATACTATTTTTGTAATAAATAAATATTTTTTTTCCCTCTTTAAGTTATCGATTACAGAAGTGATTCATATTTTTCAAATTAGAAGATATTTCGAGTGGTAATAATTTCAAAAATATTATTATGTTCAATTAGAGGTTGTAAGTTTTTAAAAAATACAATTATTGTGAGTTTCTTGTATGATTTTAAACATTTTAAATTTTCACTAAAATGAATTATAGATCAACTCAATGAATTTAAATTATTGGTAGTTTCAATTTAGTCTCATATAAACTTATTTTAAATAAAATAATACTATCAACCCAACGGTCTTGATTGATTTAATAAATTATTATAGTATATTTATTTAATAAATCATACATTTTAATGTGCAATCATATTGCAAATGGTTATGTCTGAATATATCAAAATATTTTTATATATGAGACCAGTGAGTCATCTTACATCTTGAGTGTGCATAACAGTTTATATGCAAATATAAAAACAACCTAGACAACAACTTCTAAAGATATTTTATTGTCATAATGTAACACCCCAGATTTTCAACTCATATCTCGAGGAAATTAAATGGTGAGATTTGGAGGAAAATATCGAAGGAGAGACTTAGAGTAAAATACTCGGATCTTGTTATGATTAATTTCAAGGAAAACTGACTTCGCCATTAGTTTCAAAACGATCGTAATATATACATTAGCCTATAAGCAAGTTCGAATTCGAGTTCGGAGGAAAAAGTTATAAAATCCTCGAATTTCGCGTTAAGTGGGAACCAAAATAGAAAATTTTCGTTAGAGGAAGAATCAAGAAAATTCGACCACACCATTAGAACCACAACAAAAAATTATTCGAAATGGTATATTCGTTTGTCGTTTTCCGTGTCCGAATAGTTAAGTTACGATCGAAACTAGAAATGATGGGGAAATTACAAGTATACCCTCAGCCCTCTTATAAAAGAAAACTCACTTTCTTTTATTTCCTTTCACTTCTTCACTCTTCTCCAAAGAACTCAACTCAGCCATTTTCTAAACCTAGGGTTTGAACCCATTCCTATCAAGATCTATCCCAATCAAGTCCGAGTTGAACCTCGACGAAGAAGGCAAAGTCGTCGGCGTTGTCGAGCTCTACGCCCTCACCCCATCCAACCTCCATTTCCTCTTCTTTTCTCTTGGTTTCCCACAAGAATCAGCAAGTGGATTTTTATATAATCACTTGGAACCTCATCTAAATCATAGGAAAGTCGTTGTTGGTCATTAGGAAGCGGGGAGAACACCTTCAAAGAGGGTTTCACAACCAACCACTCCGTTGGCACCCGATTTCAACCACTTTCAGAACTTCGAGCCACCTAACATTGATCCTTGGTGTTGATTCATCACCATTGGCGTCCACAACCAGGTAAGGGACTTCCAATTCTTATTGGTAGCTTTAGATTTCTGAAATTTACATTTAGGGATTTTGTTAAAAATGTGTTGCTTGTTTTAAATCATAGAAATCTTTATTTGAATTGACATTCATGCTAGAAATAAGGATTTGATGTGTTTAATCTATATTTTAAATGTTGAATTCGTGGGTGGATTGAGGGATTTGAAGAATGGAACAAAGATCCAAAGAAGGGATCGAAAAACCCAAAAAAAATCGCGAGTGAGGTTCAGGCTGTCGGCGGGAAGGGTCGGTGCCACCGGCACCTGCCGAAGGCATTCTGTCAGTTCCACCGACAGAATGAAGCTTTTGCCACGGAAAATTTTCTTCTGTCGGCAGGAACCATCGGTTCCACCGACAGAACAAGGTTCTGCTGCCGACAGCACTGTTCTGAGTCAGAAACAGACTCTGACTCTTGGCTTGACCTCCTCACACCTTATACACTATTTCTCACCCTTTATTTCATTAAAAACATTTAAGTAAATGTACTTTCCATTTACTTTAAGTTCTTTAATGAAATTAAGGTTTTACCCCCTATTTCGGAATAATGGGAATGGTTTTAAGATCCAAATCTCAAAGGATCGAAATCCGAATTTTGGTTTCAAGAATAAAATGTAATTTTTGACGTTTTCGGCAAGTTTTCAAAATGTAATAACTTTCGCATAACTTTGAATTAGATTACAAAAACTATATGGTGTCGAATCTCATGATCGAGACTTTCATTTCGAAAAACCCGTTTTCAATTTTGAGAACTTTGAAAAATTGAGTTTCTGACACTTAGCCAAATTTTCACCAGCTTTCTCTATTTTTAACAGCCTTGGATCCGAGCATCGCTGGGACTTTGTTTTTAAATAAACTTTGATGGTTTTCAATGGAAAGACCAAAAGAATGACTTTGAATTATTGAAAATGGATGGTCGATGTGAAAAGATGAAAAGTGAGAATGTCGAGAGAATGGGAAAAGGGAAGGAACGGTAAAATGTCAGAATCACGCCCGAGGGGTGATGTCTACATTTTACATTGTATGTTGTGTGTAGGTTGGTGAAAGGATATCCAGGTTATTAATGAAAGGGTTGCATGTTTATTTCCGATTATGTTAGCGCGTGCACTGAGTACTGTTGTTTATTTTAGGCCGATTAGCCACGGTTGCATGGTAGGAACTGGATATCCATTCTCAACCCTGTTTTGTTAATTTCTCTTTTGCTTTAAATGAAAAATTATATATATACGTAACTATTTTGTGAGCTATTAAAGGGTTTGTGAATACCTGAAGGGATAGTGTGTCACATCATCCGGAAGGGTGCACTATCCTGGGATGTACGGTAGGGACCACCAAACTCATATGTGGTATGGGACGCGTATGAGAGTGGAGTCACAACTGGAATCCGGGTTCATTCCTTACTTATCTTTACCAGTGAACGTGTATTGTAAAGGTGGTCGTATACGAGTGGAGTGTCATTTGGGAATCACATGCACGCCTGATAGGCATAGACGAAGATGATTAGTCAGTGATCACTAACAATCTAGTAGTAGTCGAACGTTCTGACACATCGAAAAGAGACCCATTGCTTACGGTCACGTCAAACGGCCAGCCTGAGCCGGATAAATGGTTCCGCAAGCGTGGTGGACACGACCAGCCACAAAATCAGGAACTACGATGTTACTGGGGAATATCATGTCCTGACTGGGAGCGATCCAGTCGTGAATCCCAACTCTTTAATTCCAATACTCCACCATTTGTATTATGTATATGTTGTTATATTTTGAAATACAAACTGAGAAGCATGTCTATTATTTCATTTGTTGTCAACATTATTTGCATAAAATGGAAAATGTATAATGAGTATGGATGATTGACGTTATGTGTAATTTTTAAAACTGTTTAGTTGCTCATCCCTGGCTATATGTACCAGTTGATCGTATTTTATCTTGTAAAACCTTGCATGTGTTAAAATGTTCAGTATGCTTTATTCGATCATGCTTAGGAAGGGTTATTAGTAGGAATTGGCTGTGGACTTACTGGGTAACCATTGTTACTCACCATTTCCTTCCTATTTTTTTTTAGTTTCAGCATTTGCAGCTACCGAGGCAGGCGTAGAGTCAGTAATTGAGGAGTATCTGGTCGATCAGATCGACGATCAGAGTTTATTGCCTGGTGAGCACTAGGACCACATCCCTTAGCGCTGTCAGTTTCACCCAGGGTGTATGTAGTTTTTGGATTGAGAGTTTAGGCCTATGTTAGAATGAGAGTGTTTTGGTAAGCCTGTATATTGATAAATCTTCTGCACTCTGATCTACTTACATGTTAGATGTAATTAGTCTTCCGCTGTTATTTTCTTGTATCTACATTTTTATATACAGGTTTTGTTATAAATTGGTTTATCAGGTTTGAGTTCCGTGAAACGCTAACATAAATAGAGGAGACCATGCCGAAATTTCGAGGTGCCACCTAGTACCTTGGGATTTGGCCTTGGGATTTGTGTTAGCGTTTGGCGGGGCGCCACAGATGGTATCAGAGCACAATATTAGATCCGTATGGGATACAGATCCATTATGCTTTGGAGAATAGATTGACACCACAGGCATTAGAGATAATTATAGAGTGTCACTAGGAATCCGATGTCCGAGCTTATTAGTGGTTCCGTATTGGGATTACGAGCTCTCCCGTGTCTAGAAGTCCGTAGAGCCTAGTAAGCCTAAGATAAGATTCTAGGTTCATTCTACAGTAATGAAAATGGTGTTCATTACTAGATTCTGTATTATAATAATGGTTAATGCTTTTGTAAAAATGATGTTGATATGGATCTAAGGAGTACCTTACTTCTAATAAATAGTAGACTACTGAACTCGCAGGTTAGGAAAGATGCAAGGAAGTAGAGTTACAACTGGACCCATGACGCGGAGTCAAAGTGGCGGGGAAGACCTACCTGGGTTGAGTAAACTGACCAAGATAGAACAGTTAATAGAAGCAGTCTCGGAATTATCCCAAAGTCAAGCACGCATGGAAAAGAGACAATCAGAGATGTTTGAGGCTCAAATGATTATAGTGGGGCAACTGACAAAGAGGTTAGAGAAGATAGAAGAAAAGCTCGACCATTATTTTAAGGATGAATCCCAAAAGAACCATAGAGTAGATATTCCAACACAAGGAGGACTGCGGGAAGAAATAAGGATAGTACAATCATCGCCTCCAAGCCTATTTGAAGAAGGAGAGTTAGGATCCAATAAGAGACAAACAATTACGAAACTAGTAGGGTCACGGAGAAAACGACCATACATAAGTAGCGAGACTATAGAAATATCCGTGCTAGAAATGGATGAATTTTGTAAGAAACAACATCATATGATGTTAAATCGATCGAAAGAAAAAGTGATAGCGTGTTATGAATGTGGTAAGTGGGGACACACAGGGGTGCAATGCTCAGGTCCACGTCGACCGATTAAAGATGCATGGCTCAGAAAGATGTTAGATGGGCAAATTCAAGGAACAATAAGGTCACCGGATTCTAACAAGGTCGATGACATGCTTATACCATCACAAGCGGACCGAACTGGTGGTCGAAAACAGGAAGGGATGGAATTACAGACGTGCCAGGGACAGACCAGTCAACCCTTGACCTCTCATCTTTCCAGATTAGACCCGGCCAAGAGGCCAATGTATTCTAGGCCAATCTTCCTTGGATAAGTTTACCCACAGTATAGAGCTACCCCACCACCGAGTTGTGGGGTGCCCTCATCATCGAGTCATAGAATGGTTGGAACTCCAACGAGGCTAGTAGGGCCAAGAGTACCAATGAGACATACCCAGAGGTTCTCGACTCCAGCTTACCGACGGTTCACTCTACAGAAATCTACGAAGACGAAATCGTTGACATGTTTCGCATGTGGTCAGGTGGGACATATCGTGAGAGAATGTCATCTATCACAACCGCAGGCAGGTAGTGTGACCCAAGAGGAACCAACTATTTTCGACAATGTTTTAGAAGGTACGATTTTTAATTATGATGTTAGAAATTGGAGTTCTATTCAATATTGAGTATGGATGATTGACGTTATGTGTAATTTTTAAAACTGTTTAGTTGCTCATCCCTGGCTATATGTACAAGTTGATCGTATTTTATCTTGTAAAACCTTGCATGTGTTAAAATGTTCAGTATGCTTTATTCGATCATGCTTAGGAAGGGTTATTAGTAGGAATTGGCTGTGGACTTACTGGGTAACCATTGTTACTCACCCTTTCCTTCCTATTTTTTTTTTTAGTTTCAGCATTTGCAGCTACCGAGGCAGGCGTAGAGTCAGTAATTGAGGAGTATCTGGTCAATCAGATCGACGATCAGAGTTTATTGCCTGGTGAGCACTAGGGCCACATCCCTTAGTGTTGTCAGTTTCACCTAGGGTGTATGTAGTTTTTGGATTGAGAGTTTAGGCTTATGTTAGAGTGAGAGTGTTTTGGTAAGCCTGTATATTGATAAATCTTCTGCACTTTGATCTACTTACATGTTAGATGTAATTAGTCTTCCGCTGTTATTTTCCTGTATCTACATTTTTATATACAGGTTTTGTTATAAATTGGTTTATCAGGTTTGAGTTCCGTGAAGCGCTAACATAAATAGAGGAGACCATGCCAAAATTTCGAGGTGCCACCTAGTACCTTGGGATTTGGCCTTGGGATTTGTGTTAGCGTTTGACGGGGCGCTACACATAATAAGTATAAAATCAAGTTAATCAAATTATTTTGATGTATAAAATAAAATATGAAAGCATTAGAGTACAATCACCTAAATAAATCACAGTCCATAACCAAATATTATCGTTTAATGATTTATTTTAATTGAATTATTTTTCTTTAAAAGATAAAAATTCAAATTGATTTCAAGTGCATGGCGTACTAGTATTATGAAGAAATGTAGGTTATTTTTTGTTTGTTTTTTTCCTTTATTTTAACAACTTCAAAAATAACAAAAGATCATTTCATTTTCTTTTAAGATAAAATTCTTCGATCAATTACTTTTCTACTCTATGCATCTATGCCTAAAAATCCTTGCTATCTTACGGAGCAAAAAGATTATAAAATTCTAAATAACATCTTATTTCTTATCTCTCAGTTAAGACCAACCCCGTAGGCAATCTCTAAGTTTTACCTTCCAGTTGAATTTCTTTACATTTAGGTTTGATAGAAGGTAGATGTTATCTCTGGATTTCAACATATTTTTTATTTGAATTTTAACATCTTTCATTAATTCGATTGCAAAAAACATATTATTGTGAGAATAATTTCGATTCATCAACCACTAGTGTTGCTCAATTTTTTTATTTATTTTTAAAAGGTTAGTCATCTCACTATCTTTAATTATTTTATATTGGATCTCTTTCTTTTAATCTATTTGGTATTTTTTTACAATTTCATATTCAAATTATATAGTTTAGTTCTTTTTCTATAAATATGATTCTTTCCTTATGATTTGAATCATTAATTTTTATTTGATTGATAAGAAAATGGAAAAGATGAATCAAATTGGGAAATGTGACCCTCAACATTCTACTTGTCTTTCTTTGCAAGATGTCATGGAAAAAAAGAGAAGAGAAGAAAATTTACAAGGTGAAAAAGAAAATTTACATGATGTCATGAGAAGAAGGGAAGAAGAGGAAAAATTATATTGCTATATATATGCAAAAAGTTATTCAAAATGAGTTCATTTAAAACCTACAACTAGAAAATTTACATGCGTTTTAATCGACCACCAGAGTTGCTCAATTTTTTTGTCTTATTTTTAAAAACGTTATTTATCTCACTATCTTTAATTATTTTATAGTAGATCTTTTTTTTAAATATTTTTTTGGTATTTTTTTTTTTTATAATTTTAGATCCAAATTACATAGTTTAGTTCTTTTTTTATAAATACGATTCTTTTCTTGTGAGTTAAAACATTAATTTTCATTTGATTGATTAGAAAATAGAAAAGATGAATCAAATTGGGAAATGTGACCCTCAACATTCTACTTGTCTTTCTTTAAAGGATGTCATGGGAAAAAAATGGAGAAGAAGAAATTTACAAAACATCGTGGGAAGACGGGGAGAAGAAGAAAAATTACATTGTCAGTATTTCAGTTTCAAAAAAACTTATTCATTAGATAATAATACGTTATTTCGATTAATCGGGCACTAATGTTACTCAATTTTTTTATTTTTATTTTTATAAGATTATTCATCTCACTATCTTTAATTATTTTATATTGGATCTCTATTTTAATCATTTTTTGTATTTTTTTTTCAATTTTATATCCAAATTACATAGTTTTGTTCTTTTTCTATAAATGTGATTCTTTTTTTATTATTTGAATAATTAATTTTCATTTAATTGATGAGAAAATGAAAAAGATCAAATAAATTGAGAAATATGTTCCTCAGCAATCTTCTTGTCTTTTTTTGTAGGATGTGATGGAAAATCGTAGAGAAGAAGAAAATTTACAAAATGTCATAGGAAGACAGGGAGAAGAAAAAAAATTATATTATTTTTTATGCAAGAAATTATTTAAAAGGAGTTCATTTTAAACCTACAAACCAGAGAATTCAGAAACGTTTTAAGTACTTAATTTATTTATAAATCTCTTATTTTCATTAAAATTTTTATTAATGTATGAGTTAAAAAATAATAATAACAATTAAATGAAGTTATTATAAAAGATCTTGCTAGTATTGCAACAGATATAATTATAATTGTGCTTAAACTCTTACAAATCAAGTTATACCATCTTCGTAATAAATAAATATTTTTTCCCTCTTTAAGTTATCGATTACAGTAGTGATTTGTGCTTTCAAAATTATAAGATATTTCGTGATATATATCACAAATGGTTACATCTGAATGTATCAAAATATTTTGATATATATGTCCAACGAGCCATCTTACATCCTGAGTATTTATAACAGTTTATATGCAAATATAAAAATAACCCAAACAACAATTTTTAAAGATATTTTATTATCATAATAAATATAAAATCAAGTTAATCAAATTATTTTGATATATAAAATAAAGTATGAAAGCATTATAGTACAACTACCTAAACAGATCACAATCCATAATCAAACACTATCTTTTAATGATTTATTTTAATTGAAGTATTTTTTTCTTTAAAAGACAAAAATCAAATTGCTTTCACGTGCAGGGCACATTAGTATTACAAGGAAATGTGGGTTGTCTTCTGTTTCTTTTTTTTTTCACCATTTAACAACTTAAAAAATAAGAAAAGATCCTTTCCTTTTCTTTTCAGATAAAATTCTTCGATCAGTTACTCTTCTACTCTATATATCTGCGTCTAAAAACCCTTATTATCTTATAGAGCAAATGGGTCATAAAACCCTAAATAACTTCTTACTTCTTATCTCTTAACTAAGACCAGTCCTTCAGACAATCTTCAACTTCAATTTTTCAATTGTGTTTCTTTACATATAGATTTGACCGAAGGTAAATGTTATATCTGAGTTTCAACATATTTTTTTTATTTAGGTTTCAACATCTTTCATTATTTTGATTTCAAGAAACTTATTCATTGGAGAATAATACGTTATTCCGATTAATCAGCCACCGATGTTGTTCAATTTTTTTTATATTTTATTTTTAGAAGGTAATCCATCTTAGTATCTTTAATTATTTTATATTTAATATCTTTTTTTGATTTTTTTTACAATTTTAAATTTAAATTACATAGTTTAATTCTTTATTTCTTTTCTATAAATGTCATTATTTTTTTTTGCGATTTGAAACATTAATTTTCATTTGATTGAAGAGAAAATGAAAAATATTTAACAGATTAGAAAATATGACTCTCAATATTCTTTTTGTCTTTCTTTACAAGATGTCACGGGAAAATAAGGAGAAGAAAAAAATTTACAAGGAGAAGAAGAAAATTTACAGGATGTCATGAGAAGACTGGGAGAAGAAGAAAAATTACATTGCTATACATATAAGAATTTATAAAAAAAGGAGTTAATTAGAAACTTATAACAAAAAAATTACAAGCGTTATAAGTACTTAATTCATTTATATCTCTTATTTTCATTAAAATTTTTGTAAATGTATAAATTAAAAAAAATAATAATAATTAAATGAAGTCATTATATAAGATCTTATATGTATTGCAACATATATAATTTATAATTGAGTTTAAATTCTTACATATCAAGTACATCATTTTTATAATAAATAAATATGATTTTTTTCTTTTTTTAAGTTATTGATTACATAAGTAATTTATACTTTTAAAATTAAAAGATATTTCGGATGGTAATAATTTCAAAAATATTATTACGTTTTATAAGAGGTTGTAAGTTTTTAAAAAATATAATTATTGTAAGTTAATTATATGGTTTGACATATTTTAAATGTTAGTAAAATAAATTATAAATCAACTCAATAAATTTAAATTATTAATAGTTTTATGTTAATCTCATATAAACTTATTTTAAATAAAATAATATTGTTAATCCAATTGTATTGATTGATTTACTAAATTATTGTAATATATTTAGTTAATAAATCACATATTTGAATGTGCAATTATATCGCAAATGGTTACATCTTTTGATGTATAAGACAAGCGAGACATCTTACATCCTAAGTGTGCATAACAGTTTATATGTAAATATAAAAACAAATCAGACAAAAACTTCTAAATATATTTTATTGTCATAATAAGTATTAAATCAAATTAATCAAATTATTTTGATGTATAAAATCAAGTATGAAAATATTAGAGTACAAACACTTAAACAGATCACACTTTATAACCAAACATTATCTTTTAACGATTTATTTTAATCGAACTATTTTTCCTTTAAAAGATAAAAATCAAATTGCTTTAATGTGTAAGGCATACTAGTATTATTAAGAAATATGGATTATTTTTTATTTTTTTACCCTCTATTTAACAGCTTCAAAAATAATGAAAGATCCTTTCTTTTTTTTCTAAATAAAATTCTTCGATTAACTATTTTTTTATTATAAGCATTTACGTTTAAAATCCTAAATAGCTTATTATTTCTTATCTTTTAAGTAAAACTAACCCTGCAGGCAATCAACAAGTTCAAGATTCTAGTTAAGTATCTTTACATCTGGATTTGATCGAAGGTAGATGTTATTTTTGGGTTTCAACATCTTTCATTATTTCAGTTTCAAAAAACTTATTTATAAGATAATAATACGTTATTTCGATTAATCAGCCACAAATGTTGTTCAATTTTTTTATTTTTATTTTTATAAGATTATTTATCTTACTATTTTTTATTATTTTATATTAAATATCTCCCTTTTAATCATTTTTTGTTTTTTTTTTTTACAATTTTAAATCAAAATTACATAGTTTCGTTTTTTTTCTATAAATGTGATTCTTTTTTTGTGATTTGAATCATTAATTTTCATTTGATTGATAAGAAAATGAAAAAGATCAAATAAATTGAGAAATATGTTCCTCAACATTCTTCTTGTCTTTTTTTGTAAGATGTCATGAAAAATTATGGAGAAGAAGAAAATTTACAAGATGTCATGGGAAGACATAGAGAAGAAAAAACTTACATTGTTATTTATGCAATAAGTTATTTAAACGGAGTTCATTTAAAACCTACAAAACAGAAAATTCAGAAACGTTTTAAATACTTAATTCAGTTATAAATTTCTTATTTTTATTAAAAAATTTGTTAATGTATGAAATAAAAATTTAATGAAGTTATTATAGAAGATCTTACATGTATTGCAACATATGTAATTTACAATTAAACTTAAATTCTTACATATCAAGTACATTATCTTTGTAATAAATAAATAAATATTTCGATTTAAAAAAATTTATTCATTGGAGAATAATACGTTATTTCGATTAATCAACCACCAATGTTGCTCAATTTTTTTTTTTTTTTTATTTTTAAAAGATTTCAATATTAGTATTTTTAATTATTTTATATTGAATCTCGCTCTTTTAATCTTTTTTTATGTTTTTTTAACAATTTTAGATTTAAATTATGTTGTTTATTTTTTTTCTATAAATGTGATTATTTTTTTTTTTGCGATTTGAAACATTAATTTTCATTTGATTGATGAGAAAAGAAAAAATATGTAACAGATTATGAAATATGACCCTCAACATTCTTTTTGACTTTTCTTTACAGGATGTCATGGAAAAATAGGGAGAAGAAGAAAATTTACAGGATGTCATATGAAGACGGGGAGGAGAAGAAAAATTACATTGATATATATATAAAAGAATTTATTCAAAAGGAATTCATTTAAAACCTACAACCAGAAAATTCACAAGCATTTTAAGTACTTAATTCATTTATATCTCTTATTTTCATTTAAATTTTTATAAACGTATATATTAAAAAATAATAATAACAATTAAATGAAGTCATTATATAAGATCTTATATGTATTGCAACACATATAATTTACAATTGAGCTTAAATTCTTACATATCAAGTACATTATCTTTGTAATAAATAAATATTTTTTTTTTCTCTTTTTAAGTTATTGATTACAGAAGTAATTTGTACTTTTAAAATTAAAAGATATTTCGGATGGTAATAATTTTAAAAACATTATTACGTTTTATAAGATATTGTAAGTTTTTAAAAAATATAATTATTGTGAGTTTATTATATGGTTTGACACATTTTAAATGTCAACTCAATAAATTTAAATTATTGGTAGTTTTATGTTAATCAAATATAAACTTAGTTTAAATAAAACAATATTGTTAATCCAATTGTATTGATTGATTTACTAAATTATTGTAATATATTTAGTTAATAAATCACATATTTGAATGTGCAATCATATCGCAAATGGTTACATCTTTTGATGTATAAGACAAGCGAGACATCTTACATCCTGAGTATGCATAACAGTTTATATGTAAATATAAAAACAGCTCAACAAAAATTTCTAAAAATATTTTATTAAAATAATAAGTATTAAATCAAATTAATCAAATTATTTTGATGTATAAAATCAAGTATGAAAATATTAGAGTACAAACACCTAAACAGATCACACTCTATAACCAAACATTATCTTTTAACGACTTATTTTAATCGAACTATTTTTTCTTTAGAAGATAAAAATCAAATTGCTTTCACGTGCAGGGCATACTAGTATTATTAAGAAATATGGGTTATTTTTGTTTTTTTACCCCTTTATTTAACAGCTTCAAAAATAATGAAAGATCATTTCTTCTTTTAAAAAAAATAAAATTTCTCGATTAACTACTTTTTTACTTTATGCATTTACGTTTAAAATCTTAAATAACTTATTATTTCTTATCTCTCAAGTAAGACTAACAATGCAAACAATCTTCAAGTTCAACATTCTAATTAAGTATCTTTACATCTGAGTTTGATCGAAGGTAGATGTTATCTTTGGGTTTAAACATCTTTCAGTATTTTAGTTTCAAAAAATTTATTTATTAGAGAATAATACGTTATTTCGATTAATCAGTCACAAATGTTGTTCAATTTTTTTATTTTTATTTTTATAAGATTATTTATCTTACTATCTTTAATTATTTTATATTTGATATCTCTCTTTTAATTATTTTTGTGTTTTGTTTACAATTTTAGATCAAAAATACATAATTTCATTTTTTTTTCTATAAATGTGATTTTTTTTTGTGATTTGAATCATTAATTTTCATTTAATTAATAAGAAAATAGAAAAAATCAAATAAATTGAGAAATATATTTCTCAACATTCTTCTTGTCTTTTTTTGTAAGATGTCATGAAAAATTATGGAGAAGAAGAAAAAAGACAGAAAAAAGAAAAAAATTAAATTGTTATTTATACAAGAAGTTATTCAAAAGGAATTCATTTGAAACCTACAAACCAAAAAATTCAGAAACGTTTTAAGTACTTAATTCAGTTATAAATCTCTTATTTTTATTAAAAAATTTGTTAATATATGAAATAAAAAATAATAATAACAATTTAATAAAGTTATTATAGAAGATCTTACCGGTATTACAACAGATATAATTTATAATTGTGTTTAAACTCTTACAAATCAAATTATAATATCTTTGTAATAAATAAATATTTTTTTTTCTGTAAGTTATCGATTATAAAAGTGATTCGTACTTTTCAAATTATAAGATATTTCATTTGATAATAATTTCAAAAATATTATTACATTAAATTGGAGATTATAAATTTTTAGAAAATACAATTATTGTAAGTTTCTTATATGATTTGACACATTTTAAATTTTATTAGAATGAATTATAGATAAACTCAATAAATTTAAATTATTAGTAGTTTTATGTTAGTCATATATAAACTTAACTTAAATAAAACAATACTATTAATCTAACGGTTATTATGGATTTGATCGATGGTAGATGTTATATCTTGGTTTCAACATATTTTTTATTTGGGTTGTAACATCTTTCATTATTTCGATTTCAAGAAACTTATTCATTGGAGAATAATACGTTATTTCGATTAATCAACCACCAATGTTGCTCAATTTTTTTTTGTTTTATTTTTAAAAGGTAATCCATCTTAGTATTTTTAATTATTTTAAATTGAATCTCGCTTTTTTAATATTTTTTTATGTTTTTTTACAATTTTAGATTTAAATTACATTGTTTAATTTTTTTTTTTCTATAAATGTGATTTTTTTTTTTTGTAATTTTAAACATTAATTTTCATTTTATTAATGAAAAAAAGAAAAATATGTAACAGATTAAGAAATATGACCCTAACATTCTTTTTGTCTTTCTTTACAGGATGTCATATGAAGACGGGGAGAAGAAGAAAAATTACAAGATGTCATATGAACACAGAAAGAAGAAGAAAAATTAATTTAATATATATAAAGAAATTATTTTAAAGGAATTCATTCGAAACCTACAACTAGAAAATTCACAAGCATTTTAAGTAATTAATTCATTTATATATCTTATTTTCATTAAAATTTTTATAAACGTATATATTAAAAAATAATAATAACAATTAAATTAGGTCATTATATAAAATCTTATATATATTACAACACATATAATTTACAATTGAACTTAAATTCTTACATATTAAGTACATCATCTTTGTAATAAATAAATATTTTTTTTTCTCTTTTTAAGTTATTAATTACATAAGTAATTTGTACTTTTAAAATTAAAAGATATATCGGATGGTAATAATTTCAAAAACATTATTACGTTTTATATAAAGTTGTAAATTTAAAAAAAAAATATAATTATTATGAATTTATTATATGGTTAAAACATTTTAAATGTCACTAGAATAAATTATAAATCAACTCAATAAATTTAAATTATTTGTAGTTTTATGTTTACCACATATAAATTTATTTTAAATAAAACAATACTGTTAATCTAATGGTCTTGATCGATTTACTAAATTATTGTAATATATTTAGTTGATAAATCAAATATTTGAATGTGCAATCATATCGTAAATGGTTACATCTTTTAATGTATAAGACAAGCGAGACATCTTACATCCTGAGTGTGCATAACAGTTTATATGTAAATATAAAAATAAACCAGACAAAAACTTATAAAAATATTTTATTGTCATAATAAGTATTAAATCAAATTAATAAAATTATTTTGATGTATAAAATCAAGTATGAAAATATTAGAGTACAAACACCTAAACAGATCACACTCTATAACCAAACATTATCTTTTAACGACTTATTTTAATCGAACTATTTTTTCTTTAGAAGATAAAAATCAAATTGCTTTCACGTGCAGGGCATACTAGTATTATTAAGAAATATGGGTTATTTTTTATTTTTTTGCCATCTATTTAAAAATTTTAAAAATAATGAAATATCCTTTCTTCTTTAAAAAAAAAAAAAATTCCTCGATTAACTACTTTTTTACTTTATGCATTTACGTTTAAAATCTAAATAGCTTATTATTTCTTATCTTTTAAGTAAAACTAACCCTGCAGGCAATCAACAAGTTCAAGATTCTAGTTAAGTATTTTTACATCTGGATTTGATCGAAGGTAGATGTTATTTTTGGGTTTCAACATCTTTCAGTATTTTAGTTTCAAAAAACTTATTTATTAGAGAATAATACGTTATTTCGATTAATCAGCCACAAATGTTGTTCAATTTTTTTATTTTTATTTTTATAAGATTATTTATCTTACTATCTTTAATTATTTTATATTGGATATCTCTCTTTTAATTATTTTTGTGTTTTGTTTACAATTTTAGATCCAAATTACATAGTTTCGTTCTTTTTCTATAAATGTGATTCTTTTTTTGTGATTTGAATTATTAATTTTCATTTGATTGATTAGAAAATGGAAAAGATCAAATAAATTGATAAATATATTCCTAAACATTCTTTTTATTTTTTTTTGTATGATGTCATGAAAAATTATGGAGAAGAAGAAAATTTACAATATGTCATTTGAAGACAGGGAAAAGAAATAAAATTACATTGTTATTTATGCAAGAAGTTATTAAAAAGGAGTTCATTTAAAACTCACAAATCAGAAAATTCAGAAACGTTTTAAGTACTTAATTTAATTATAAATCTCTTATTTTTATTAAAAAATTTGTTAATGTATGAAATAAAAAATAATAATAACAATTTAATAAAGTTATTATAAAGATTTTACTGGTATTACAACAGATATAATTTATAATTGTGTCTAAACTCTTAAAAATCAAATTATAATATCTTTGTAATAAATAAATATTTTTTTTTTCTGTAAGTTATCGATTATAAAAGTGATTCGTACTTTTCAAATTATAAGATATTTCGTGAGATAATAACTTCAAAAATATTATTACATTAAATGGGAGATTATAAGTTTTTAGAAAATACAATTATTGTAAGTTTCTTATATGATTTGACACATTTTAAATTTTATTAGAATGAATTATAAATAAACTCAATAAATTTAAATTATTGGTAGTTTCATGTTAGTCTTATATAAACTTAACTTAAATAAAACAATACTGTTAATCTAACGGTCATTATGGATTTGATCGAATGTAGATGTTATATCTTAGTTTCAACATATTTTTCTTATTTCGGGTGTAACATCTTTTATTATTTTGATTTCAAGAAACTTATTCATTGGAGAATAATACGTTATTTCGATTAATCAACCACCAATGTTGCTCAATTTTTTTTTTTTTATTTTTAAAAGATTTCAATATTAGTATTTTTAATTATTTTATATTGAATCTCGCTCTTTTAATCTTTTTTTTTTCAATTTTAAATTAAAATTACATTGTTTAGTTCTTTTTTTTTGTAATTTTAAACATTAATTTTCATTTGATTGATGAGAAAATGAAAAATATTTAACAGATTAAGAAATATGACCCTTAACATTCTTTTTGTCTTTCTCTACAAGATGTCATTAGAAAATAGGGAGAAGAAGAAAATTTACAGGATGTCATATGAAGACGGGGAGAAGAAGAAAAATTACATTGATATATATAAAAGAATTTATTCAAAAGGAATTCATTCGAAACCTACAACCAGAAAATTCACAAGTATTTTAAGTACTTAATTCATTTATATCTCTTATTTTCATTAAAATTTTTGTAAACGTATATATTAAAAAATAATAATAACAATTAAATGAAGTCATTATATAAGATCTTATATGTATTGCAACACATATAATTTATAATTGAGCTTAAATTCTTACATATCAAGTACATCATCTTTGTAATAAATAAATATTTTTTTTTCTCTTTTTAAGTTATTGATTACATAAGTAATTTGTACTTTTAAAATTAAAAGATATTTCGGATGGTAATAATTTCAAAAACATTATTACGTTTTATAAGAGGTTGTAAGTTTTTAAAAAATATAATTATTGTGAGTTTATTATATGGTTTGACACATTTTAAATGTCACTAAAATAAATTATAGATCAACTCAATAAATTTAAATTATTGGTAGTTTTATGTTAACTTCATATAAACTTATTTTAAATAAAACAATACTGTTAATCTAATGGTCTTGATCGATTTAGTAAATTATTGTAGTATATTTAGTTGATAAATCACATATTTGAATGTGCAATCATATCGCAAATGGTTACATTTAAATGTATCAAAATATTTTGATATATGAGACTAGCGAGTCATCTTACATCTTAAGTGTGCATAACAGTTTATATGTAAATATAAAAACAACTTAGACAAGAACTTCTAAAGATATTTTATTGTCATAATTAGTATTAAATTAAATTATTTTGATGTATAAAATCAAGTATGAATGTATTAAAGTACAATCACCTAAATATATTACATTCTATAAACAAACATTATTTTTTAATGACTTATTTTAATTGAACTATTTTTCCTTTAAAAGATAAAAATTAAATTGCTTTCACGTGTAGGGCATAGTAGTATTATTAAGAAATGTGGGTTATTTTTTTCCACTCTATTTAATAGCTTAAAAAATAACGAAAGATCCTTTCTTTTTCTTTTTAAATAAAATTTCTTGATCAACTACTTTTTTACTATAGGCATTTACACTTAAAATCCTAAATGGCTTATTATTTCTTATCTTTCAAGTAAGATTAATACTGCAGGTAATCTCCAAGTTCAACATTCTAGTTGAGTATATTTGATCGAAGGTAGATGTTATCTTTGGGTTTCAACATCTTTCAATATTTCAGTTTCAAAAAACTTATTTATGAGAGAATAATATATTATTTCGATTAATCAGACACCAATGTTGCTCAATTTTTTTATTTTTATTTTTATAAGAGTATTCATCTCACTATCTTTAATTATTTTATATTTTATATTGGATATATCTCTTTTAATCCTTTTTGGTATTTTCATTTTGTAATCTTAAATCCAAATTACATAGTTTCATTTTTTTTTATAAATGTGATTCTTTTTTTGTGATTTGAATCATTAATTTTCATTTGATTGATGAGAAAATGGAAAAGATCAAATAAATTGAGAAATATGTTCTTCAACATTCTTCTTGTCTTCTTTTTTAGGATGTCATTGGAAGACAGGAAGAAGAAAAAAAATTACATTGTTATTTATGAAAGAAATTATTTAAAAAGAGTTTATTTGAAACATACAAACCAGAAAATTCAGAAACGTTTTAAGTACTTAATTCATTTATAAATATCTTATTTTCATTAAAAAATTTGTTAATGTATGAGTTAAAAATAATAATAATTAAATGAAGTTATTATAAAAGATCTTGTTAGTATTGCAACAGATATAATTATAATTGTGCTTAAACTCTTACAAATCAAGGTTATATCAATTTGTAATAAATAAATATTTTTTTCCTCTTTAAGCTATCGATTACAGAAATGATTTGTGCTTTCAAAATTATAAGATATTTCATGTGATAATAATTTTAAAAATTTTAAAAATATTATTACGTTAAGTAGAAGGTTATAAGTTTTTAAAATATACAATTATTGTAAGTTTCTTATATGGTTTGACAAATTTTAAATTTCAATAGAATGAATTATAAATTAACTTAATGAATTTAAATTATTGGTAGTTTCATGTTAGTCTTATATAAATTTAACTTAAACAAAATAATACTGTTAATCTAACAGTCATTATCGATTTAATAAAGTATTGTAGTATATTTATTTCATAAATTACATATTTAAATGCGAAATAATATCACAAATGGTTACATCTAAATGTATCAAAATATTTTGATATATAAGTCAAACAGACTATCTAACATCCTGAATTTGCATAATAGTTTATATGTAAATATAAAAACAACCTAAACAACAACTTCTAAAGATATTTTATTGTCGTAACAAGTATTAAATCAAATTATTTTAATGTATAAAATAAAGTATGATAGCATTAGAGTACAACTACCTAAACAGATTACAATTTATAACCAAATATTATCTTTTAATGACTTATTTTAATTGAATTTATTTTTTGACAAAAATCAAACTGATTTCACATGCAGGGCACACTAGTATTATAAAGAAATATGAGTTATTTTCTGTTTGTTTTTTTCCTCCATTTAACAACTTAAAAAATAACAAAAAATCATTTCCTGTTCTTTTCAGATAAAATTCCTAAATCAACTATTCTTCTACTCTATACATCTACGCGTAAAAATCCTTACTATCTTACAGAGCAAAAAGATCATAAAATCTTAAATAGCTTATTGTTTTTTATCTCTCAACTAAAACAAATCTTGTTGGCAATCTCTAAGTTCAACCTTCTAGTTGAGTTTCTTTACATCTGGATTTCGATCGAAGGTAGATGTTATTTTTAGGTTTCAACATATTTTTTTAATTTGAATTTTAACATCTTTATTGTTTCGATTGTAAAAAAACTTATTATTTTAAGAATAATATGTTATTTCGATTGTAAGAAACTTATTATTATAAGAATAATGTTATGTATTTCGATTAATCAGTCACCAGTGTTGCTCAATTTTTTTGTATTATTTTTTAGAAGGTTATTTATCTTACTATCTTTAATTATTTTATATTAGATCTCTCTCTTTTAATATTTTTTATATGTTTTTTTAACAATTTTAAATCCAAATTACATATAGTTTAGTTCTTTTTCTATAAATACAATTCTTTTTTTGTGAGTAGTAACATTAATTTTCATTTGATTGATGAGAAAATTGAAAAGATGAATCAAATTAGAAAATGTGACTCTCAACATTCTACTTGTCTTTCTTTAAAGGAGTGTCATGAGAAAAAAGGGAGAAGAAGAAAAATTTACAAGACGTCATAGGAAGACGTGAAGAACAAGAAAAATTACATTATCATATATGCAAAAAAAATTATTCAAAATAAGTTCATTTAAAACCTATAACCAAAAAATTAACAAACGTTTTAAATACTTAATTCATTTATAAATTTCTTATTTTCATTAAAATTTTTATTAACGTATGAAATAAAAAATAATAATAACAATTTAATGAAGTTATTATAGAAGATCTTACCTGTATTGCAATAGATATAATTTATAATTGTGCTTAAACTCTTACATATCAAGTTATACCATCTTTGTAATAAATAAATATTATTTTCCTCTTTAAGTTATCGATTACAAAAGTGATTTGTGTTTTTCAAATTATAAGATATTTCGTGTAATAATAATTTCAAAAACATTATTACGTTCAATGGAAGGTTATAAGTTTTTAGAAAATACAATTATTTTGAGTTTCTTATATGGTTTGACATATTTTAAATTTCACTAGAATGAATTATAGATAAATTCAATGAATTTAAATTATTAATAGTTTCATGTTAGCCTCATATAAACTTAACTTAAAAAAGTCAATACTGTCAACCTAATGGTCTTGATTGATTTACTAAAGTATTGTAGTGTATTTATTCCATAAATTACATATTTGAATGTGTAATAATATCACAAATGGTTACATTTGAATGTATCAAAATATTTTGATGTATAGGTTCAACGAGTTATCTTACATCCTGAGTGTACATAACAATTTATATGCAAATATAAAACAACTCAGACAATAATTTCTAAAAATATTTTATTGTCATAATAAATATAAAATCAAGTTAATCAAATTATTTTGATGTATAAAATAAAGTATAAAAGTATTAGAGTACAACCATCTAAATAGATCACAGTCCATAACCAAACGCTATCTTTTAACGACTTATTTTAATAAAACTATTTTTTTCTTAGAAAGACAAAAATCAAATTGGTTTCATGTGCAGGGCACATTAGTATTACAAAGAAATGTGGGTTGTTTTCTATTTCTTTTTTTCCTCCATTTAACAACTTAAAAAATAACGAAAGATCCTTTCCTTTTCTTTTCAGATAAAATTCCTCGATTAGTTATTTTTCTATTCTATGTATCTGCGCCTAAAAACCCTTATTATCTTATAGAGCAAATGGGTCATAAAACCCTAAATAACTTCTTACTTCTTATCTCTTAACTAAGACCAGTCCTTCAGACAATCTTCAACTTCAATTTTTCAATTGTGTTTCTTTACATATAGATTTGACCGAAGGTAAATGTTATATCTGAGTTTCAACATATTTTTTTTATTTAGGTTTCAACATCTTTCATTATTTTGATTTCAAGAAACTTATTCATTGGAGAATAATACGTTATTTTGATTAATCAACCACCGATGTTGCTCAATTTTTTTTGTTTTATTTTTAGAAGGTAATCCATCTTAGTATCTTTAATTATTTTATATTTAATCTCTTTTTTTTTTTAACCTTTTTTTTATATTTTTTTTTTACAATTTTAAATTTAAATTACATAGTTTAATTCTTTTTTTTTTTTCTATAAATGTGATTATTTTTTTTCCGATTTGAAACATTAGTTTTCATTTGATTGATGAGAAAATGAAAAATATTTAACAGATTAAGAAATATGACCCTTAACATTCTTTTTGTCTTTCTCTACAAGATGTCATTAGAAAATAGGGAGAAGAAGAAAATTTACAGGGAGAAGAAGAAAATTTACATATCATAAGAAGACGGGGAGAAGAAGAAAAATTACATTGCTATACATACAAGAATTTATTCAAAAGGAGTTCATTCGAAACCTACAACAAGAAAATTTACAAGCGTTATAAGTACTTAATTCATTTATATCTCTTATTTTCATTAAAATTTTTGTAAATGTATGAATTAAAAAATAATAATAACAATTAAATGAAGTCATTATAGAAGATCTTATATGTATTGCAACACATATAATTTATAATCGGGCTTAAATTCTTACATATCAAGTACATCATCTTTGTAATAAATAAATATTTTTTTCTCTCTCTTCAAGTCAGTGATTACATAAGTGATTTGTATTTTTCAATTAGAAGATATTTCGGATGGTAATAATTTCAAAAATATTATTACGTTGTAAGTTTTAAAAAACATAATTATGTGAGTTTATTATATGATTTAACACATTCTAAATATCACTAGAATGAATTATAGATCAACTCAATAAATTTAAATTATTGGTAGTTTTATGTTAACTTCATATAAACTTATTTTAAATAAAACAATATTGTTACTCCAACGATCTTAATCGATTTAGTAAATTATTATAGTATATTTATTTGATAAATCACATATTTGAATGTACAATCATATCACAAATGGTTACATCTGAATGTATCAAAATATTTTGATATATGAGACAAGCGAGGCATCTTACATCCTGAGTATGCATAACAGTTTATATGTAAATATAAAAACAATCCAGACAACAACTTATAAAGATCTTTTACTGTCATAATAAGTATTAAATCAAATTAATAAAATTATGTATAAAATTAAGTATGAAAATATTAGAGTACAACCACCTAAACAAATCACACTCTATAACTAAACATTATCTTTTAATGACTTATTTTAATCAAACTATTTTTCCTTTAAAAGATAAAAATCAAATTGCTTTCACGTGCAGGGCATACTAGTATTATTAAGAAATGTGGATTACTTTTTAATTTTTTTCCCTTCATTTAACAGTTTCAAAAATAACGAAAAATCTTTTCCTTTTCTTTTTAAATAAAATTCCTCGATCAACTACTTTTTTACTATAGGCATTTATGCTTAAAATCTTAAATAGCTTATTATTTCTTATCTTTTAAGTAAGACTAATCCTGCAGACAATTTTCAAGTTTAACATTCTAGTTGAGTATCTTTGATCGAAGGTAAATGTTATCTTTGGATTTCAACATCTTTCAGTATTTAATTTTAAAAAACTTATTCATTAGAGAATAATACGTTATTTCGATTAATCAGCTATCAATGTTGCATAATTTTTTTGTTTTTATTTTTATAAGATTATTTATCTCACTATCTTTAATTATTTTATATTGGATATCTCTTTTTTAATCCTTTTTGGTGTTTTTTTTTTTAATTTTAGATCCAAATTACATAGTTTAATTTTTTTTTCTATAAATACGATTCTTTTCTTGTGAATTGAAACATTAATTTTCATTTAATTGATGAGAAAATAAAAAAGATGAATCAAATTAGGAAATGTGACCCTCCACATTATACTTTGTATTCTTTGAAAGATGTCATGGGAAAAAAGGAGAAGAAGAAAATTTATAAGACGTCATTAGAAGACGGGGAGAAGAAGAAAAATTACATTGTCATATATGCAAAAAAATTATTTAAAGGAGTTCATTTGAAACGTACAACTAAAAAATTAACAAACGTTTTAAGTACTTAATTCATTTATAAATCTCTTATTTTTATTAAAATTTTGTTAACTTATGAAATAAAAATAATAATAACAATTAATGAAAAAATTATTAGAAGATTTTACCGGTATTGCAACAGATATAATTTATAATTGTGTTTAAACTCTTACTTACAATCAGTAATACCATCTTTGTAATAAATAATATTTTTTTTCCTCTTTAAGTTATCGATTACAGAAGTGATTCGTGATTTTTAAATTATAAGATATTTCGTGTGATAATAATTTCAAAAACATTATTACATTAAATGGGAGGTTATAAGTTTTTAGAAAATACAATTATTGTGAGTTTCTTATATTGTTTGACACATTTTAAATTTTACTAGAATGAATTATAGATAAACTCAATGAATTTAAATTATTGGTATTTTCATGTTAGCCTCATATAAACTTAACTTAAACAAAATAATACTGTTAATCTAACGGTCATTATGGATTTGATCGAAGGTAGATGTTATATCTGGGTTTCAACATATTTTTTTTATTTGGGTTTCAACATCTTTCATTATTTCGATTTCAAGAAACTTATTCATGGGAGAATAATACGTTATTTCGATTAATCAACCACCAATGTTGCTCAAATTTTTTTGTTTTATTTTTAGAAGGTAATCAATCTTAGTATCTTTAATTATTTTATATTTAATCTCTCCCTTTTTTTATCTTTTTTTTACAATTTTAGATTTAAATTACATTATTTTGTTTTTTTTCTATAAATGTGATTATGTTTTTTGCGATTTGAAACATTAATTTTCATTTTATTGATGAGAAAAGAAAAAATATTTAATAGATTAGAAAATATGACTCTCAACATTCTTTTTATTTTTCTTTATAGGATGTCATGGGAAAATAGGAAAAAGAAGAAAATTTAGAAGGAGAAGAAGAAAATTTACAGGATGTCATGGGAAGATGGGGAGAAGAAGAAAAATTACATTGCTATACATAAAAAAATTTATTCAAAAAGAATTCATTCGAAACATACAACCAAAAAATTCACAAGCGTTTTTAAGAACTTAATTCATTTATATCTCTTATTTTCATTAAATTTTTGTAAATATATGAATTAAAAAATAATAATAACAATTAAATGAAGTCATTATAGAAGATCTTATATGTATTGCAATACATATAATTTACAATTAGACTTAAATTCTTACATATCAAGTACATCATCTTTGTAATAAATAAATATTTTTTTTCTCTCTTTAAGTTATTGATTACATAAGTGATTTGTACTTTTCAAATTATAAGATATTTCGGGTAGTAATAATTTCAAAAATATTATTACGTTCTATAGGAGGTCATAAGTTTTTAAAAAATATAATTATTGTGAGTTTATTATATTGTTTGATACATTTTAAATGTCACTAGAATGAATTATAGATCAACTCAATAAATTTAAATTATTGGTAGTTTTATGTTAACCTCATATAAACTTATTTTAAATAAAACAATACTGTTAATCCAACGGTCTTGATCGATTTAGTAAATTATTATAGTATATTTAGTTGATAAATCACATATTTGAATGTGCAATCATATCGCAAATAGTTACATCTAAATGTATCACAAATGGTTACATTTAAATGTATCAAAATATTTTGATATATGAGATTAGAGAACCATCTTACATCTGAAGTGTGCATAACAGTTTATATGTAAATATAAAAACAACCTAGACAATAACTTCTAAAAATATTTTATTGTTATAATAAGTATTAAATCAAATTAATCAAATTATTTTGATGTATAAAATCATGAAAGTATTAGAGTACAATCACTTAAACAGATTACATTTTATAACCAAACATTATCTTTTAATGACTTATTTTAATCGAACTATTTTTCCTTTAAAAGATAAAAATCAAATTGCTTTCACGTGCAGGGCATACTAGTATTATTAAGAAATATGGGTTATTTTTTGTTTTTTTCCCCTCCATTTAACAGCTTCAAAAATAATGAAAGATCCTTTCTTTTTTTTCTAAATAAAATTCTTCGATTAACTATTTTTTTATTATAAGCATTTACGTTTAAAATCCTAAATAGCTTATTATTTCTTATATTTCAAGTAAGACTAACCCTACAGGCAATCTCCAAGTTCAACATTCTAGTTGAGTCTGTTTACATCTGGGTTTGATCGAAGGTAGATGTTATTTTTGGATTTAAAAAAATTTATTCATTAGAGAATAATACGTTATTTCGATTAATCAACCACCAATGTTGCTCAATTTTTTTATTTTTATTTTTATAAGATTATTTATCTTACTATTTTTTATTATTTTATATTGGATATCTCTCTTTTAATTATTTTTATTTTTTTTTTACAATTTTAGATCAAAATTACATAGTTTCGTTCTTTTTCTATAAATGTGATTCTTTTTTTATGATTTGAATTATTAATTTTCATTTGATTAATGAGAAAATAGAAAAGATCAAATAAATTGAGAAATATATTCCTCAACATTCTTCTTATCTTTTTTTGTATGATGTCATGAAAAATTATTGAGAAGAAGAAAATTTACAGGATGTCATGGAAAGACAGGGAGAAGAAAAAAATTAAATTGTTATTTATACAAGAAGTTATTCAAAAGGAATTCATTTGAAACCTACAAACCAAAAAATTCAGAAACGTTTTAAGTACTTAATTCAGTTATAAATCTCTTATTTTTATTAAAAAATTTGTTAATGCATGAGTTAAAAAATAATAATAACAATTAAATGAAGTCATTATAGAAGAGTAATTCGTCGTCGTTGAAGGAGGAATGACACTTCCATCGAGGGTTTCGCAACCAATCCGATTCGTTTGGCACTCAAATTCAACCAATATCAAAGCTTCGGGCCGTCGATCCTTGATTTCCAAGCTAACTCATCATGTCCAACAGCCACAACTGTAAAGGACTCTCAATTCTTAGTAGTAATTTTAAATTTCGAAAATGTGCATTTAGGTTTTTAAGAAAACTTGTTGTTTGTATTTATAAATCATATAAATCTTGTGTCCGAGTTTAAATTCATGTTAGAATTCGAGATTTAATGTGTTTTTATCAAGTTTTAATGACAAATTCATGGGGCGGGTTGTAGGGTTTGAAGAATGGAAGAAAAACCCAAAAAATGGATTGAGAAATCGAAAGTTCATGAAAGTGTTCAGTGATGTCGGCAGGAACCGTCTGTGCTACCAACACCTGCCGAAGGACATACTGTCTGTCTCACCGATAGAATCATACTTTTGTCCCAGACAAAATAGTTTAATCAAAACTACTTCTGGCTTTTGGGTTGTCTTCCTCATGCCTTATACATATTTTTCCACTTTTCATTTCATTAAAAATATTTAAGTAAATGGAGGACATTTACTTTAAGTTCTTTAATGAAATTAAAATGTTACCCCTCATTTCGGAATAATGGGAATGGTTTTAAGATACAGATATCAAAGGATCAAAATTCAAATTTTGATTTCAAGAACAAAACGTAAATTTTGACATTTTCGATATATTTTCAAAAAAGTTAATATTTTTCGCGCTACTTTGAATTAGATTATAAAAATTATATGGTGTCGAATCTCTTGCTCAAAACTTTCATTTCTGTAACACCCCGTATTTTTAACTCGTATCTCGAGGAAATCAGATAATATTATTTGAAGAATATTTTATAAAGGAAAATTAGAGTCAAGTACCCGGATTATGCTATGTTGTTTTTTTATTGAAGATCGACTTCGCCATTAGTTTCAAAACGATCGAAATAATATTTTAGCCTGTAAGCAAGTTTGAATTCAAGTTCGGGTGAAAAAGTTAACAAATCCTCGAATTTCGCGTTAAGTGGGACCCCAAAAGAGTGAATTTCGTTAGAGCGAGAATCAGGAAGATTCGACCACACCATTAGGACCGCAACGAAAAATTATTCGAAATGGTATATTCGTTTGTCATTTTTCGAGTCCAAATAGTCAAGTTACGGTCGAATCGAAAACTAAGAAATAAATAAGGAAATTACATAGTATGCCTCGCCCTTGTTATAAAAGAAAATTTATTTTTCTTTTAAATCACTTTCCTTCTTCTCCAAAGCATCCAAAGCTCAGATTTTCTCAAAAACCTAGGGTTCTCCTCTCTTCTCCTCAAGATCCGTTAAGAATGAATGACCGTTGAACTTCGACGAAGAAGACAAAGTTGTCGACTACGACGATAGCTACAACCTCACCCTCCTTGTTAACCCATCCTCATTTGTTTTCCCCATCTTCCATCAAAACCCAGCCGTGTGTTCGAGTGAATCTTAATACATCTTCATCAAGGGTTCCATCGAGTGAGAGTTAGGTCCACCATTCATTGTAGAAGCAAAGGAGCGTCGTCGTCAAAGGGGATTGCAAACCCTAGCTCACTTTGCATCAAACTCAACTCAACACCAACTCCTTCACCACCAACTTTGATCCTTATACGAGTTCATTGCTTTCGGCGTCCACAAACAAGTAGGGGACTTTCAATTCCTATTGGTAACTTTAGATTTCTCAAAATGTGCATTTAGGTTATTTTAATAAAACTTATTGTTTACTTTTGAATCGTAGACGGTTGTTGTTTGATTTCAAATTCATGATAGAAATAGGTATTTTTTTTATGTTTTATCGAATTTTGATAACAAAATCGTGGGTGGGTTGAATGATTCGAAGAAGGGAAGAAGAAATTGAAAAAAGGGATCGAAAAATCCAAAAATCGCGACTGAGGTTCAGGCTGTAGGTGGGAAGGGTCGGTGCCACCGGCACCTACCGAAGGCATTCTGTCGGTCCCACCGACAGAATGATGTTTCTGCCACCAACGAAACCAAAGAACGCGAGAAAATTTTGTTCTGTTGGCAGGATCGTCGGTCCCACCGACATCTGCCGATGACCAATATGTCGGTTCCACCGACAGAATCCTGGTTCTGCCACCGACAGCCACCGACAGAAACAGTTTTGATCAGAACAGTGTTCTGACTCTTGGCTTGACCTCTTCACACCTTATACACTATTTCTTACCCTTCATTTCATTAAAAACATTTAATTCCATTTACTTTAAGTTCTTTAATGAAATTAAGGTTTTACCCCCCATTTCGGAACAATGGGAATGGTTTTAAGATCCAAATCTCAAAGGATCGAAATCCGAATTTTGGTTTCAAGAACAAAACGTAATTTTCGACGTTTTCGGCAAGTTTTCAAAATGTAATAACTTTCGCGTAACTTTGAATTAGATTACAAAAACTATATAGTGTCGAATCTCATGATCGAGACTTTCATTTCGAAAAACCCGTTTTCAATTTCGAGAACTTTAAAAAATTGAATTTCTGACACTTAGCCAAATTTTCACCAGCTTTCTCTTTTTAACAACCTTGGTTCCGAGCATCGTTGGGATTTTGTTTTGAATAAACTTGATGGTTTTCAATGGAAAGACCAAAGAATGATTTTGAAATATTGAAAATGGATGGTCGATGTGAAAAGATGAAAATTGAGAATGTCGAGAAGAATGAAAAGGGTGAACGGAAAATGTAGAATCGTCAGAATCACACCGAGGGGTGATGTCTACATTTTACATTGTATGTTGTGTGTAGGTTGGTGAAAGGATATCCAGGTTATTAATGAAAGGGTTGCATGTTTATTTCTGATTATGTTAGCGTGCGCTGAGTACTGTTGTTTATTTTTAGGCCGGGTGGCCACAGTTGCATGGTAGGAACTGGATATCCATTCTCAACCCTGTTCTGTTAATTTCTCTTCTGTTTTAAATGAAAAACTATATATATACGTAGCTATTTTGTGAGCTACTAAAGGGTTTGTGAATGCCTGAAGGGATAGTGCGTCACATCATCCGGAGGGGTGCACTATCCTGGGATGTACGGTAGGGACCACCAAATTCATACGTGGTATGGGACGCGTATGAGAGTGGAGTCACAACTGGAATCCGGGTTCATTCCTTACTTATCTTTACCAGTGAACGTGTATTGTAAAGGTGGTCGTATACGAGTGGAGTGTCATTTGGGAATCACATGCACGCCTGATAGGCATAGACGAAGATGATTGGTCAGTGATCACTAACAATCTAGTAGTAGTCGAACGTTCTGACACATCGAAAAGAGACCCATTGCTTACGGTCACGTCAAACGGCCAGCCTGAGCCGGATAAATGGTCACCGTGTGGTAAGCGCAGCGACCGGCCACAAAATCAGGAACTAAAAGCCAGATTTATTGTTTGTAACATCATGTCCCAACTGGGAGCGATCCAGTCGTGAATCCCAACGCTCAAATTCCATTACTCCACCACTTGTATTATGTATTTGCTGTTATATTTTGAACTATAAACTGAAGAGCATGTTTATTATTTTAATGTTGCCAACTGTATTTGCGTAAAATGGAATTTGTATAATGAGTATGGATGATTGATGCTAGGTGTTATTTTTAAACTGTTTAGTTGCTCATCCCTGGCTATATGTACCAGTTAAATCGTAGTTTCTACTGTAAAACCTGCATGTTTTGAAATACCGCAGTATGATTATTCAATCACGTTAGGTGAGGTTATTAGTAGGAATTGTTTGTGGACCTACTGGGTAACCATTGTTACTCACCCTTTCCTTCCATTTTTTTTTAGTTGCAGAGCCTGTGCTTGGGGAGGCGAGTGTTGAGCCATCCGTCGAGGAGCATCTGGTTGGTCAGATCGACGATCAGTGTCCCTTACCCGGTGAGCGTCATGACTACTTCTACTAGGAGGCTGTTCGTTCTAGGAGAGGTCTATGTTTTTGGGGCCGAGTGATAGAGCTATGTTAGAGTGAGGATAGACTTTGTAATCCTGTATAACTTTATACCCTTTTGCGCAACTCTGATCTTGCCTATTTTGTTGTGTATAAGATCTATTGTCTTTCGTTCTTTAGTCATTGTGAATTCGTTGCTCTATACAGGATTGTTTGGTATTGTTTATCAGGTTTGAGTTCCGTGAAACGCTAACATAAATAGAGGAGACCATGCCGAAATTTCGAGGCGCCACCTAGCGCCTCGAGGCGCCACCTAGCGCCTCGAGGCGGTATTGGGATTTGTGTTAGCATTTGGCGGGGCGTCACAATTTCTAAGAATACGTTTTCAATTTCGAGAACTTTGAAAAATTGAGTTTCCAATACTTAGTCAAATTTTCACTAGCTTTTTTAATTTTGGACAATTTGCCTTCTCGTACCTATGGGACTCCGTTTTAACAAAAAATTAATAATTTTTCGATTGAAAGATCAAAGTGAATTTGAATACTTGAAAATAAAAATAAAGGTTTGGATTTGAAAAGATGAAAAGTGAAAATATCGAAAGAATGAGAAAGGGATGAAATGGTAAAATGTCAGAATCACACCCGAGGGTTGATGTCTATATTTTACATTGTATGTTGTGTGGAGGTTGGTGAAGGGATATCTAGGTGTAATGAATAGTTGTATGTTCATTTAAATTATGTTGGCGCAGAGGCTCCGAGTACTGTTATTTATTTTAAGTCGAGTTGTCACAGTTGCATGGTAGAAAATTGGATATCCATTCTCAATCCTGTATAGTTAATTTCTCTTTTGTTTCAAATGAAAATGATATATATATATATATATAATATATATATATGTAACTATTTTGTGAGCTGTTAAAAAGTTAATGAATGCCGGAGCGTCATATCATTTGAAGTGGTGTACTATGCTAGGATGTACGATAGGGGCCATTAAGCTCATACGCGGTATGAGACGCGTATGAGAGTGGAGTCACAATTGGAATCCAGGTCCATTCCTTTCTATCTTAACTAGTAAATGTGTATTGTAAGGGTGGTCGTATACGAATGGAGTGTATAACTTGGGAATCACATGTATGCCTGATAGGCATAGACGAAGATGATTAGTCAGTGATTACTAACAATCTAGTATTAGTCAAACGTTATGACACATCGAAAAGAGACCCATTGGTTATGGTCACATCAAACGGCCAACCTAAGCCGAATAAATGGTCTCGCAAGCGTGGTAAACAGCGACCAGTCACAAAATCAGGAACTACAATGTTATTGAGAAATATCATGTCCCGACTGGGAGTGATCCAGTCGTAAATCCTAACTCTCTAATTCCACTGCTCCATTATTATGTATTATGTACTTATTGCTTTATTTTGAACTATAAAATGAAAAACATGTCTATTGTTCCAATGTTGTTATTTAGATTTGTATAAAACTAAAATGTATAATGAGTACTGATGATTGATGTTATGTGAACTTTTAAAATGTTTAACTCCTCATCCTTGACTATATGTACCAGTTAATCGTATTTTTTCTTATAAAACTTTGCATATATTAAACTGTTCAGCATGCTTACTCGATCATGTTTAGGAGAGGTTATTAGTAAGAATTGATTGTGAACTTACTGGATAACCATTGTTACTCACCCTTTTCTTCCTATTTTTTTTTAAGTTTCAGAACTTGCAATTACCGAGGCAGGTGCGGATTCGGCAAGTGAGGAGTACCTAGTTGGTCAGATCGATGATCAGAGTCTAGTGCATGGTGAGCATTAGGACTACACCTTTTAATGTTGTTAGTTTCGTCTAGGATGTATATAGGTTTTTGGGGTCGAGTGTTAGGTTCATGTTAGAGTGAGTATTTTTGTAATTATGTATATTGTTAAACTTCCATATTTTGATCTATTTATATGTTAGATATATTTAGTCTTCCACTGTTCTCTCGTGTTTGCATTTTTACACATGATATGTTGTATTCTGGATTATCAGGTTTTCGAGTTCCGTAGAATATAACATAAACAGAGGGGAGCCATGCCCAAATTTTGAGGTGCCACCTAGTACCTTGAGATTTGACCTTGGATTTTGTGTTAGCGTTTGACGAGGCACCACAAACCTTACCCTAATCTTACCTTGTCGATTCATTGAATCGAAGAGTAAGGCATGGTTCTTTGAATTGATGTTACCCTAACATTGCCTTGTCGATTCGTAGAATAAAAGAATAAGGCTTGGTTTGTTGAACCGACCCTACCCTAATCTTACTTTGTCAATTCGTTAAATCGAAGAATATAGCTCGATTCGTTGAATCGACCTTACCATTTTCTTTGTCATTTTCGATTAATTGAAACGGCTTGAAAACTTGACTAAGTAGAGATCACAAAGTTCATAGATTTTAATAACACAAATTCATAGTACATTTTTTCTACCTTAAAGAAAATAATTTTTAATACCATCCTTCTAAAAATATGTTTTTTTCATGTAATCCTGAGTTCAAGTTCCTGAATATACTTGGATCAAGCCCTCAAATAGAAATTAACCATTTTACTTTACTAAACGGGTTTAAATTGAGTCCCCCGAATATTTCACAATGGATTAGAAATTAAGAAATAAATTGAACTTAGCTTAGAGTACGTAGACTTGAATGAGTTGGGCATAAAATTAGCCCCAAAATTATACTGTTTTACCCGGTCAAGCTTCTAATAAATAAATTTGACTCGGCTTGCCCCACGTCACTTTTTTGCCAAGTTAACTCAAGTAATAAATTAGTATTAATTAGCATGGCATGGTATAATTAGTGAGAATCGTGGATCTCAAATTGAATCCATATCATTTTTACCTTGTATTTCCTTAAATAAGGGCGTGGGTTTCAATATACACCAAAGTTGATGGCCACAGAAGAACGCCCTAACCCTTGGATTTTCTTAGAAAATCTAAAATTAGTGTAAAATAGAAATTTTAAAATTAATTTAAATACCTGGCTATACCACAACCTCTGCGGTACTTTTTCCATTCCTATCCCTTTGAAATAGTGTGGCAATTATAGATCCTCTGCGTGAATAGGTGAGTATTGCTCCAGACCAGGCAATATAACTTGGCCATAGCACAAGTTGCCTGTCGATATCATTATTAAGAGGTGGAGTTCGTTTTAGTTAGTTGTCTTCCTAGGCATGTGTTTTGGCCCGATGGCTACCCTTGTAAATGAAGTAATAATCCACAAAAATCACTTTTGTAAATAAATAGTGATTCGGTGGAGCACCTTGGTATGTTAAACCTATACATATCCACCAAAAGCAATCATAGTGACGCCCCGCCAAACACTAACACAAATCCCAAGGCCAAATCCCAAGGTACTAGGTGGCACCTCGAAATTTCGGTATGGTCTCCTCTATTTATGTTAGCGTTTCACGGAACTCAAACTTGATAAACCAATTTATAACCAAACCTATATATAAAGCTGTAAATACAGGGAATGAACAGCGGAAGACTAATTACATCTAACATGTAAGTAGATCAGAGTGCGGAAGATTTAATCATATACAGGCTTACAAAATACTCTCACTCTAACATAGGCCTAAACTCTCAATCCAAAAACTACATACATCCTGGATGAAACTGGCAATTCTAACGGATGTAGCCTTAGTGCTCACCAGGCAATAAACTCTTATCGTCGATCTGACCGACCAGATACTCCTCAAATACTGACTCTACGCTTGTCTCGGTAGCTGCAAGTGCTGAAACTAAAAAAAATAGGAAGGAAAGGGTGAGTAACGAAAGTTACCCAGCAAGTCCACAGCCAATTCCTACCAATAACCCTTCCTAAGCATGATCGAATAAAGCATACTGAATATTTTTAATACATGCAAGGTTTTACAAGATAAAATACGATCAACTGGTACATATAGCCAGGGATGAGCAACTAAACAGTTTAAAAATTACACATAACATCAATTATCCATACTCACTATACATTTTTCATTTTATGCAAATAATGTTGACAACATTAAAATAATAGACATGCTTCTCAGTTTGTAATTCGAAATATAACAACAGATACATAATACAAGTGGTGGAGTATTGGAATTAAAGAGTTGGGATTCACGACTGGATCGCTCCCAGTCAGGACATGATATTCCTCAATAACATCGTAGTTCCTGATTTTGTGGCTGGTCGTGTCTACCACGCTTGCGGAACCATTTATCCGGCTCAGGCTGGCCGTTTGACGTGACCGTAAGCAATGGATCTCTTTTCGATGTGTCAGAACGTTCGACTACTACTAGATTGTTAGTGATCACTGACTAATCATCTTCGTCTATGCCTATCAGGCGTGCATGTAATTCCCAAAATGACACTCCACTCGTATACGACCACCTTTACAATACACGTTCACTGGTAAAGATAAGAAAGGAATGGACCCGGATTCCAGTTGTGACTCCACTCTCATACGCGTCCCATACCACGTATGAGTTTGGTGGTCCCTACCGTACATCCCAGGATAGTGTACCCCTCCGGATGATGTGACACACTATCCCTTCAGGCATTCACAAACCCTTTAACAGCTCACAAAATAGCTACGTACATATATGATTTTTCATTTAAAACAAAAGAGAAATTAACAGAACAGGGTTGAGAATGGATATCCAGTTCCTACCATGCAACTGTGGCCACCCGGCCTAAAATAAATAACAGTACTCAGCGCAAGCGCTAACATAATCGGAAATAAACATGCAACCCTTTCATTAATAACCTGGATATCCTTTCACCAACCTACACACAACAAACAATGTAAAATGCAGACATCACCCCGCGGGTGTGATTCTGACATTTTACCGTTTCATCCCTTTCCCATTCTTTCAACATTCTCATTTTTCATCTTTTCAAATCAACCATCCATTTCCAATCTTTCAAGGTCATTATTTCGGTCTTTCCATTGAAAACCTTCAAAGTTTATTCACAAACAAGGTCCCGATGATGCACGGGGCAAAAGTTGTTAAAAATAATGAAAGCTGGTGAAAATTTGGCTAAGTGTCGGAAACTCAAATTTTCAAAGTTTTCGAAATTGAAAACGAATTTTTCGAAATGAAAGTCTCGATCATGAGATTCGACACCATATAGTTTTTGTAATCTAATTCAAAGAAACGCGAAAGTTATTTCATTTTGAAAACTTGCTGAAAACGTCGAAAATTACGTTTTGTTCTTTAAACCAAAATTCGGATTTTGATCCTTTGAGATTTGGATCTTAAAACCATTCCCATTGTTCCGAAATGGGGGGTAAAACCTTAATTTCATTAAAGAACTTAAAGTAAATGGAAAGTAAAAATTAAACCTTAAGGGTGAGAAATAGTGTATAAGGTGTGAGGAAGTCAGGCCAAGAGTCAGAGTCTGTTTCTGACTCAGAACAGTGCTGTCGGTGGCTGAACCAGGATTCTGTCGGTGGAACCGACAGATTGGTCATCGGTAGATGTCGGTGGGACCGACGGTCCTGCCGACAGAACAAAATTTTCTCGCGTTATTTGGTTTCGTCGGTGGCAGAAACCTCATTCTGTCGGTGGGACTGACAGAATGTCTTCGGTAGGTGCCGGTGGCACCGACCCTTCCCACCTACAGCCTGAACCTCATTCGCGATTTTTGGGTTTTTCAATCCCTTTTTCGATTTCTTCTTCCATTCTTCGAACCATTCGACCCACCCACGATTTTGTTATCAAAATTCGATAAAGCATAACCAAAACACCTACTTCTACCATGAATTTGAAATCAAACATCAATTTCTACGATTTAAATGCAAACAATAAGTTTTGTTTCAAAATCCTAAATGCACATTTGAGAAATCTAAAGTTACCAATAAGAATTGGAAGTCCCTTACTTGGTTGTGGACGCCAAGGGTACAAGCTAGCACTACAACTCAAGGTTGGATGGCTCAAGAGTCGAGGTTGGGCTGACTTGGATGTGAAACGAGCGAGGGTTTGCAAGGTATCCGACAATGACGTTCTCCTTCGCTTCTACAATGAAGTATAGACCTAGCTCCTAACTCGATGAAGCCCTCGGATGGAATGTGTGGAGGTTTACTCGAGCTACCCGGCTGATTTTTGATGGAGGATGGAGAAAACGAACAAGAATGAACAACCAAAGGTGGTGAAGTTGTAGCTCTCGACGTGGCCGACAACTTTGTCTTCTTCGTCGAGGTTCAACTCGGCTTCGTTCGGGCTAGAACTTGAAGGGAATGGGTTGAAACCCTAGGGTGGAGAAGTGGCTGTCGTTTGGGGTTTTCTTAGAGAAGAAGAGGAAAATGAAATAAAAGAAATTAGATCCCTTTTTATAATAAAGCTGAGGGGCATACTTGTAATTTCCCCCTTATTTCTAGTTTCGATCGTAACTTAACTATTCGGACTCGGAAAACGACAAACGAATATACCATTTCGAATAATTTTTCGCTACGGATCTAATGGTGTCATCAAATCCTTTCGATTCTCGCTCTAACGAAATTCCACTGTTTTGGATCCCACTTAATGCGAAATTCGAGGATTTTATAACTTTTTCCTCCGAACTCGAATTCAAACTTGCTTACAGGCTAATGTATATATTTCGATCCTTTTGAATCTAATGGCGAAGTCAATTTTCCTCAAAATTAATCATAGCAATATTCGAGTGTTTTACTCTAAATCTCTCCTTCGACATTTTCCTCTAAATCTCACCATTTAATTTCCTCGAGATATGAGTTGAAAATCCGGGGTGTTACAATTTTCTTTGTCATTTTTGATTAATTGAAACGGCTTGAAAACTTGACTAAGTAGAGATCACAAAGTTCATAGATTTTAATAACACAAATTCATAGTACATTTTTTCTACCTTAAAGAAAATAATTTTTAATACCATCCTTCTAAAAATATGTTTTTTTCATGTAATCCTGAGTTCAAGTTCCTGAATATACTTGGATCAAGCCTTCAAATAGAAATTAACCATTTTACTTTACTAAACGGGTTTAAATTGAGTCCCCCGAATATTTCACAATGGATTAGAAATTAAGAAATAAATTGAACTTAGCTTAGAGTACGTAGACTTGAATGAGTTGGGCATAAAATTAGCCCCCAAATTATACTGTTTTACCCGGTCAAGCTTCTAATAAATAAATTTGACTCGGCTTGCCCCACGTCACTTTTTTGCCAAGTTAACTCAAGTAATAAATTAGTATTAATTAGCATGGCATGGTATAATTTAGTGAGAATCGTGGATCTCAAATTGAATCCATATCATTTTTACCTTGTATTTCCTTAAATAAGGGCGTGGGTTTCAATATACACCAAAGTTGATGGCCACAGAAGAACGCCCTAACCCTTGGATTTTCTTAGAAAATCTAAAATTAGTGTAAAATAGAAATTTTAAAATTAATTTAAATACCTGGCTATACCACAACCTCTGCGGTACTTTTTCCATTCCTATCCCTTTGAAATAGTGTGGCAATTATAGATCCTCTGCGTGAATAGGTGAGTATTGCTCCAGACCAGGCAATATAACTTGGCCATAGCACAAGTTGCCTGTCGATATCATTATTAAGAGGTGGAGTTCGTTTTAGTTAGTTGTCTTCCTAGGCATGTGTTTTGGCCCGATGGCTACCCTTGTAAATGAAGTAATAATCCACAAAAATCACTTTTGTAAATAAATAGTGATTCGGTGGAGCACCTTGGTATGTTAAACCTATACGTATCCACCAAAAGCAATCATACTTACATATTAACACGTGCCTCCTCTTAAGACATGCTTCCTCTGCACGTTTGCCTTGCACACGATGACCTTAGGCTTAAGCCTTTCTTGAATCGTCAGAGATGCTAAACCCCTCCTTCATCTTATTTTTTTGAAGGAGCTCACTCCAATTGAATCCATGAATTTGAAGAGATCTACAACTTGAATGGGTACCCTCTTGCTGCCCAAGAAACTTACGATCAAAGGATCTAATCGGTGATTCGCTTTTTGATCAAGCAACTTTGAAATCCTAAATCTACAAAGGGTACATCTTCGGGGAAGCCCTCAATTTCTGTTTGAGACCCCGACCATCCCCACATGATTTCTCATGGTTGCCTATTCGATTCCCATGAACAACGCTTCGATTTTGTAGTAAATCGACCTTGGTCACAATCCTTTCATTCAATCTGGCAAAAGAACATAAAAAAATAGAAAAATAAAAGAACACGAAATCTCTTACGTGATTCAACAAATGTGCTTATGTCGTCGGGGTCAAGGAGTTATTCTTTTATATTTTCATGACCTCCTCTCCTTGGTCTCTTTCCTCCCTCCTTAGTCTCCCTCCCTCTTTCTTCCTCTGTACCTTTTTACAATGGCCTAACCCCCTTTAAATAGTAAACTCTCACTTACTAAAAAAAAATCTTTGTGGCTACGTGGCTTTTGTCATTATGACGACCACACATACTACGATTTGGAGTCGCCACCATTCAAACTGTGAATGGGTGTGAATGGTCACCCGGTGCACATTTTTTGAAAAATTGTCATTTTTAGCGTTAGTGACTCGCAATGGATAGGGAACTAATCCAACCTAAAGGTTCGGGCAAGCGGCTCGATTGGAGAAAATGGAAGGTGTTAGGCACCCTTTTCTCCCTACCAAATGGTGGAAACCTCTACACAACTCGGTTACTTTGATTTTGACAAAATATTAGAAAATAAAGTGCTACGTGGAAGTGCTTATACTCTTGATAGGAATTCATTTTTGACTTGATCATAGGGTCATTCCATTAATAGGAATGACCCTTATGAACCTTAGCCTTGGGGTCCAATCATCAAAAGGGGTAAAATAAAATATAAGAAAATGGGTGTTAGAAGAGGGAAGAGTAGAAGGTTAGAGAGAGAGAGGGGAATGGGAAGTCTAGGACCCACCTTGTAGCCTTCAAGTTCTTCTTTTCTTCTTCCTTTAACTTCTCTTGAGTCCTTGGTGAGTTGAGAATGAAACTTTTCTTTTTTTTAGAATATGTTATGAGAGATTAGTAAGAAAGAGTAGAGAGGGTATGCTTTTTTTTCTAGGGAGACTTGGTAACCATTTTTGAGGATGAGAGGGGAGGTATTTATAAATGTTTGGAGGGGGTTTGGGGGTATAATGGGGTGAAGAGATGAGAGAATAGAGAATGACATGGTTTTTAGAAGATGAGAGTATGAAATTTGGAGTGAATTTATGGGTAGTTTTGTAAAGAATGGAAATGGATTGTATTTCAACCCAAATGATTTGGATCCAACCCAAATGATTTGGATCCTACCCAAATCCATTTGGGTAGAGTGTTGGGTGGGATGAGATGAGTGATGGTTGATGAGAGGAGTGGGGGTGTAAGAGAGTTGTTTAGGGAAGGAGTGTTAGGTTGATGAAAATGGTAAGGTGGAGGGATGCGTAGTGTAAGGGATTGGTTGGTTGATTTTTGGGAGAATAAAGGAGATGATGCCATGTGACAATCATGATGAGAGGGTGAGGAATGAGATTGGTTGATTGGTTGATGGGGGTTGTTTGATTAGAGAGAGAGAAATGTGTTAGTTGATTGATGATGAATGAAGTATTGGTTGAGTTGATTTTATTGGAGTGTTTTAAGGAAGATGATGGGTAGAGATATGGGTAGTGATGTGGGTGGTTGATGATGTTAGATAATGGTGATGGATTAGGGCATGAGTGGAGGTGTGGGTGGTTGATGATGTTAGAGGATGAGATAGGTTAGGTTAGGGTAGGGTATGGGTTGAGTTGATTTTGGAGGGAAGGTGATGTGTTTGATTGATTTTTAGAGAATGGTGATGGAGGTAGGTGATTAGATGAGGGAGGTGAAAGGTGGTGGTGACATGTGTCATCTTTTGGTGTGAGGATTGTGATTGGTTGATATGGGTAGTAGTTGGTGGATTAGGGTTGTGGGTTGGGTAATTGGATATGGATAGAATGATATTTGTGGGCTTTTGGTGTTGGGCTTTGGTTTGTAGATTATTTTAGGTTGGGTAAGGCTTGTTTTGGGTTGGATTTTGAGGGTGGATAGGTTTTAGGGTTTAGAAGGTATGAGGTTATTTTTGGGTTAAGGGTAATGGGTTTAGGGCATTTGTGAATTTCGAGGTGGAGTGGTGGATGATAGATGAAGGGTAGGTTTTCCAAGTCTCACATTTTTTTAATTTTTTTAATTTTTTTGTATTTTTCTTGAGATTATTGATCTGATCAAAAATGTCATGTGTTTGGCGATTTGGGACTTTTGGACCTGTTGGAGAATTTATCAATTGTTCAATTTTTCTTGGATATAAAGGTGGAGCGGTGATGTTGAACACGTATAGGACGAGTCACAACCCTTTTCGTAGGTTCCCTAGACCATTGGGAGGTCTTAGGAGCCTTGGTTCAATTGAATTGCCACATTTTAACCTTTTGGGCCCTTGAGGCCCGTTGGCCTATTTCGTTTGGAAAGTTGGTATTTTGAAAGGGGGTGGGGTAGATGCCAACTTGTAGGATCCCTTTGGTGAACCTACTAACCCATTGAGAGGTGTTAGTGGCTTGGATTTCGGCGAAAATATTAGATTTTAATGCTTCGGGCCTTCGGGGCCCGTTGGCCAAATTCATCAAGAAAAACATTGTTTTTGGGCCTTTTCGAGTGAGGGCCCGTTCAAATTGAGGTGTCTACAATCTTAATCCTAATTAAATTAAAATTGTCACTTTTAATCCCATATAAAAAAATTAATTATCTATTGGGGAAGAATCCTCCTAAATTTAGATTTTTTCATAATTTTATAGAATTTTACCTGATTCTTTCTATGTGTTTATCTCGAGATATGTGTTGATTATGTGAATAAATGATTATATGAAATTCAATTTTAATCCCTCGACACATACCACTTATCTTAATATAAATTATTATTATTACTAATTTATATAGTATTAATGAGAAATGAACCAACCAGACTTGAGTTGGGCATTTTATGCCCGAGGTGGGTTGGGTACTGGCATTGGTTGGACTTGTTTAATCCGATCCATAATCATTTGGACCATAGTGTTCTCCTCGGTCATTGTGAGTGAGTGACCCATTCCAAAATGGAGCAGGAAAGACCGAGTTCAGTGAGTTCGACTCTAGCTCAGATCCATAACTCGTAATGCCACTCCTAAGTCGTATCCAAGCTCCTCGTTACACAAGGAATCCTATAAGACTAATAATACATACGCGTTTGACGTGGCAAATACACATAGGCGGTCTATAAACTATAATGTCGTACATACAGTATGGGTCTAGAAAAATAGTATGATTTTCTTTTTCTATTTCTAAATCCCACATCTACTATAACTTCAACTTAGTACCTAAAAATTGTTAGATTTATTTTCTTATAAAACCTGCTTAATCGCACCTTCATCGTACTAGTCGTTTCGATCGATCTCCTCTACTCTAACCTTCAATCTAAGTAAATTATAAGTTGTAGAGGATTAAATTTCTGCAAATCTAGGGTTAATTAATAACCTTTTCTGGTTTAATCCCAGATTCTTAACCAAAAAATTGTGATTCAATCTCTCCAGTTCATTCTATCCAAACAATTAAATGGGTGATTGGTCCAATCTCCCCAACGATTTGTTAATGGAGATATCCAAGCGGCTTACGACCAACACCAATTATGTTTGGCTTCAGGCTGTCTGTATTCCCTGGCGATCTTGTTTACCAAAGAAGTCACCACATCGCCTACCATGCCAACTTCCATGGTTGATTCTACCAGGCAAAGATAACCACACAACACATCGTGGCTCCTCCACTCTATCCACCAATAAGATTTATCACTTGGAACTACCAGAAGCTTGTGGTAAACATTGGCCTTTGTGGAAGATAGTCCAGCCATAACACCGTTGAATCCTTTCACAAGGACCCAAATCCAACTTCCACCAGTGACTATGTTTCCAGATATTCTTGATTTTCGGATCTCAGAAGTTGGTGAAGAATATCTTTTTACTTGGTCCCTAGGTGATCCTGGCCCTCTTAGCCTAGAAGACTTTAAAAAATTTTATATGCAAAAGATCGTCTTGTCTAAAAATCCTACAGTTGAAAATTTTATTGCAATGGCAATATGTAGAGAAGTGTCTAAATTGGCCTTTTGTAGATCAGGAGATGACAAGTTGACTGTGATAGAAGATGGAAGAAGTCATCGAGCCTATTCTGACATCATATATTTCAAAGGGCAAATTTATGTTGTTACACAGACAAGCAGTATTTGGTTGATTTATCTGGAGAGCTCTTGTTGGTCTTTAAGCACACAATAGAATCTGTTGTTAAAGATGAAAATGGTGTTGAAGCTGATTTCTATCAAACATTGTTTTTCAAAGTTTTTAAACTGAATCGTGATGGTCGGAAATGGGTTAAGGTGAAAAGATTAGGTGACTCCATGTTGTTCCTTGGTCACAACTCTTTCTTGTCTCTCTCTGCCAAGGACTTCACTGGATGTAAAGCAAATTGCATCTACTTCACCGATGATTATTTCGTGGGCGAGTGTTTAACAAAAACTTGTTGCGGGGGTCATGATATAGGCGTGTTCAACTTGGAGGACGCAAGTGTCGAGCCATTTCCATGCTACATGGAGGAGTCTATGCTAAAACAACCACCACCCGTATGGGTCACACCCTCCCTGTGTTAAGGCATTTTTATGTACGAGTTTGTTTAGTTGTGCATGAGAAAAGAATATGTTCTAAATTTATGTCTGGGATGACCCAGGATTTACTGTGATTCTCACAATTCTGACGTGGACATGCATACATAACCGTAGATGGTTTTTACTCGTATCGCGAGGAAACACATCTATGGTTATGTGCACATCCCACGTCAGATTTGTGAGAATCGCAGTAAATTCTTTTTGTCATTTCAGCATTTTCCTTTTCTTTATCTTCCCATTGTGCTATGAATGAAGGGTTTATTTGTTTCAGTTCAAGCAATTCACATAGCTATTTTAATTTAATTCCATTTATTGGAATTTTACTAAATGTGACATTGAATTATGTTTTTTTATTTCTTTTACCTTCTTCTTTTCTTAAAGTGTACTTTGCAAGACTGTCTTCTGATAATCATTTGGATAGGAAGCTGTAAGATCCGCAAGCCCATGGAACAACTTCTACTTCTAGCATGACAAAACCTGGTCTTATGGAAGAAAAATCAGACGTTACAGCTTCCAAGACTTGGAGGGTAGTGAACATGATTGACATCATCAAGTGCATGCTAGACTTCCTACTGCCACATTCATGGCACTCTATTTGGTTGGAGAGAGGGAGTGGGTTTCATCTGTTCTTGATTGTTTGCTCTGTTCAGTTTCAGCTAAGGTTCTCTTTAGTGTTGTTGGTCAACCTAACTGGGTCATCATGTCATATACATAGCTGGAAAGGGTTTAGACTGGGAGTCCTCGTGTACTCAGATCAGGGTCTTATGTTAGAAGGAAATATTTCTAGTGACCAGTATCCATCTTTTAGGAAAGTTGGTTTGCATTATGTTAAAAGTGACCAGAAATATCAGTGTTTGAATAACATAGAAAACAGTGAAAGCAAAGCTGTTGAAAAGTTGAGACATTTCTGATGCTTCCATATGCTGATTTCTGGAGTGATTTGAATAAATTGGAATTTATTAAGTTATTCGTTTTACGTTGTTCTTCAAAAGTCTCACTCATTTCGGCAAACAGGCTTATCGTGAGAGAATTGCAGAGCTATCTGTGGGTTGCGAAAATCTCACTTGGTTGGCTTTGGCCTAGAGGAAATAGCATGGTAAGCTAATGATTTCATGCAGGTCTGTTTCATGGATAAGCTCACTAGCTTTCTGCTTTCCTTGGTTCCCCTCCCCTTTTTTCTTTGTATCTGTTAAAATGTGTTTCATTCTGTTATTAAATGTGTATTTTCTTTTCTTTTTAAAGGATTGCATGCCTACCCTTGGTTTTCGATTTTGCGGTAATCCATGTGCTCTTTAACCTGACAATTTTTATATTGATTATGTAAATTGGAGCATGTTTGCAAGATAACTCTTGTATTACAAATATGTCGGTGGGTTGCATTTGATGGTGGGGTAAATTCCACTTGGAAGAAAAAAAAAGGATTGTTTACACCTTGGCAAAATGTGTTGCACAGTTTTGGTGCTTAGCTGATCCTAGCATTGGGCTTAGTTAGCTTCAGTTTGATCACACACTACATGAAAATCGTAAAAATTGATTAAAAAAAATTGTTGGGTGTAACCCGAGGAATTTTAGAAGTCCAACTTCCGTGGCCATGTGCCCACGAATTTCGAGTTTTTAGCTTCCATAAACACATTAAGTGCGAATTTTTCTTCTCTCTCGATTTCCTCTTTCACTTTCTATCTAATCGCTCGATTTCTCTCTCCATCTCAAAGTGATCTCGATCTCTCAGCATTGAAGATGATGGAGTGAAGTAATAGCCATTTACCTAAGCATCGAAGCCACTCTCGAAATTTCTCAAGTTGATGGATCAATACTATTGTTCAGGTTGTTGAAGATGAGATCCAGGGTTTCTAATTCCACAAGCTCTTTGGTCTCAAAGCTAAGTCGAAGCTAGATCTGTTGAACCATTTGAAGAATTTGAAAGCCTCCACAAGCTTTGCCCTGTGTCGCAAAGGTCACTGGTGGAGCCCCCAATAAGCTTTTCAAGATGTATAAATCTCTCTCTCACACACACACACACACACATTTTCACTTTAGATCTCATTAATTGAATCATTGGATCTATTGGTTAATTGCTACTTAGTACATCGATTTGATAAATTTTTTTTTTTTTTGAATTCTTCTGGATGTAGTAAGGTGGTGAGGTTGTCGATTGATCAGTTTACTTGGTTGGGACATGTTTTCTTCAGTTTTTACAAATCAATTGCATTCACAGGAAGAAATCTGTTAGAAAAAATCCTATGATTTGAAGTATAAATCAAACAAGAACACAAGAATCTCACACAACACAAGATATACGTGATTCGGTCAAAACATCGATTTACGTCCACGGGTGAAAACGACAATTTCACTATATTAACCAAAGAAGAACTAGATTACAATTTCTCTCTATCTCTCGTATATCTCTCACATTCCTTAGGGTTTCAACTCTTACCTTTTATATACGTAGGGTTACAAAGAGGTGAAACGAGTCGGATCCAAAATCAAACCAAATAAGCCTAATATTTTGCCTTAAAAGATTCGGGTTCAATTCACGACAACTCTCCATATACAAAAATAAAAGACATAACCCAACAAAATCCAAGGAAAATTGCAGGTCATCTTGGTCCCTCAATTATGTACTATTTCTTATAAAATATCATTACTTATTTGGGTTTTGGTTTTACGTTCTTCTTGAACAATATTCTTTATTGCTTGTAAATTATTGGTGAGAAATTGGTAATCATACCCCTGACACTCATTATATGGTTGTTAGACCTTAAAATTTGAATATATTTCAATTGTATCTTTTTATTTCTTATCTCTAGGTTTAATTATCTTCTTATAGTCAAAGTAAGGGTTTCAAACCAACAAGGGTCCCTGACACTAGAACATCTAAATAGCTTGGTTGGGCAATACAATTCTTCTTAGTGTTGACTTAGTAAGTGTTAAAATCCCTTGCTATATCAATTAAGTCATATTGTTGTCCTATGCCTCCACTATCAATTTGGATGCAATTGTTTAATCTAATTTAACTAGTTCAAACTTGATTTGATTGAAGATATTAAAATCATTAGAAAGACTCAATCTTTCGAACAAAAAAAAAAAAATTTATGGAAACAAAAGTTCCCTGTCAATATCTACTAATATCTGGAACATTGGATACAAATTGATAAGGGTATTAAGAGATCTAAGTTATTCATAAGGGTAAAAAATTTTAACTCTACCAATGAAAAAAATTAAACCTTTTATATAAAAAGGGGAAAAGGATGATCCAACGACTTCTTCCTACTCTCAAGTGAGATTTTTTAAACCCTTGTTTTAAATTATAAGTTTCAATGCTTTCTTATTCTATTGTCTTTGAAATTAATTTTTCCCAAGAGTTAGAATGTTTCGAAACATTTCAAATGTTTGAAAGGTTTTGGTGTTTCAGGCGATTGAAAAAAAAGAAATGAGACGAGATTTTTTCGAACCTTGAATGTGACTATTGAGTTTGTTTTCTAAAAGTACTAGAACCACCTTTGCTCAAATATTTGAATTACAATTTTTTTGTTTGTTATAGCTTATAGATTAATATTGGTCATGCATATAACGACATAGTTTTTATATAGGGAAGATATATATCTTTTTTTTTTTTTCTGAAAATAAAATATCATTGTCATATAATCATCTAAGACGTTGCCTGATTACTCATGTGACTTCCATTTTATCTGTGGGGCCATATCATGCAGGGGCGGTGCCAGGATTTAACTCATGTGGGGGCAATGTAAGAGTGGAAGTTTTCTTGTGAGGGCATCGAAGATTGTAATTTTTTTTCGTGGGGGGCAACATAACAATGGAAACTGTTTTGCAGGGGCAATTAAAAGTGTAAAACAAATTGGGAGAGCAATAGTTCATTACTCTAAAGAAGGTTTGAAAATTCTTATGGGGGCAAGTGCCCCCATTTCCCCCACTCTAAATCCACCCCTGATATCAAGGATAATCTAGCTATAGTAAACCAGTACATATTACATGTAACATTTCTCATCATAGAACCCTCACCTCAAAATTTTATTACTCTATTCAATTTTGTTTCATAGAAGATGGCCTTCATGTCCTTTTCATCCACCAATACCAACCATGCTTTTAGATACGCCATTTGCACAAAATATTCAGGTGAAACAACATATCTCTTAATATTCTATCAACATCAAAAAAGGATAATTAGACATGTATTGGCCACACAATTATAACCCTCTTCTTTGAATTTGTAAATTTTTTTTTTCATTTTCTAGTATCAATAATATATATACTAACATAAAAAATGAGTTTTGGCGATGTTGGCTTAAAGTAGCGAATAAGCAAAGATGTGATATGTCAAACAAGTCACCTTGACAGAGACATTGGTAAGCAATAACATCCTATTGCTTATGCTATCATAGTCCACAATTCATAGTGGTAATTATTGTTTGGAAGGAGTCTCCAAGGTAATTGTGGCGAATCTTTTGGACCCATCAGTTCTTGACTCTTCCCATCATGATTTTCAAACTCGGTATCATGTCTCATCACGTTCAACTCTGATACCGAGTTGACTCAGACGATACGTCTCGTCTCATTTGAGTTGTCTCGTTCGACATTGAGACAATGATTTTTGACCATTTAAAAAATCTGAAAAAATTCAAAAATGATTCCTATTAAAAAATGAACCCAAAAAAATATATAATTAAAAAAAAATCGATTTAGGGAATAATAGAGGTTTGAGGCTTTAACTCGTTTGTCTCAGTTAACTTGAATGAGATTTTGAAAATCTTGTCTGATACGTCTTGTTTAACACACGAGTTAAACATTTTCTACGTTGTCTTGTTCGTATCGCCCGAGATATTGGAAAATATCGTCCGAGATGACTCGCTTATCTCACGATACACGGTCGTCTCAAAACACTTTGTGAGTTGGTCTCGTTGGGCTCTGATACCAAGTTAACTCGGGCAATACGTCTCGGTCTCAAACGATTTTAAAAACCATGCTTCCCATTCAATTAGTTTTAACCATTATTGTTAATTAAACTAGCAAGATTTATTCAAATTGCATAAATATGATACTCCCATTATTTGTTATTATTTGATCTTGCTTTATGCTTGTCTTTAAAGAAATCTGAATCTCTTGTTATTTATGTTGCCTTCTATTTGTGCTTAGAGAATTTCCAAACTTCGATTGTTTCGCTTATTATTAATATTGACTTACTATTTGTATTTAATGAACTTTGAATCTCTATTAATCTTTCTTTCTGCACGTGTTTAGAGAGTTTGTTGGATTTGTTCTCATGAAGTTCTATTTTCATGCAGGTAACAGAAATCAAGAAGGTTATTTCTGGTTTCCGGAAGCATGGATCAAAAGAGATCCGTCGCTTTGCTTGGACTCTCATTGAGAACAAAACTCGTAGCTCTACTAGTAAACTTAGCTTGTATGTTTTTTTTATCTGTCTAAAGAGAGTAGGGACCAATTTTTAGTATGATTTACTAATTTTGGTTTCCTCTCATATATCTGCATGGATTTTTTGAATGTTTATGCTCTAAATAAGTAGACTTTCTTAAATTATTTCTATATTTGTTGGTGGATTAGTAGGCCTAGTTATTCAATTTCCATTACAGATAGTAAGCATATCGGTATTGATTAGCTCCTTGGACTATGCATCTCTATTCTTCTAATGGGTATAATTTCTAATCCTTCCTTAAATCCGCTCTTTTCCTTGGCTTATTAGCTTTTTCTTGAAGAAATCGCTCGGGATATTCAAAAGGCCAGTAGGATCAGAGAATTGTATTACTAAGGTATTTCAATCCCGTTGGAGCTCATGAGAGTGGTAAATTAGGTGAGGATCCCAAGGGCATTCCAAATAATCTCATGTCTTACATCTAAGAAGTAGCTGTTGGCAGATTGCCTGAGTTGAATGTATACATGGTCATGATTAAATTAAATGGAAGAATGGTCATTGAATTGGGAAATCTACAATGGAAGAACGGAAATGGTTTAGAATCTATAGATGGGCATATTCCATACGAACATGGTCCTAGCTGTTACAAGGGAACTCACAGTGTAATTGGACAAGTGGGGATTCATGGTAGCTTCCCATCCTGCCTACGGGTTTATATATATTTGTTGAATAATGGAATCCGGCATAGCCAGAGAGAAAGAAGGTGAAACACAATAGATCCAAATAAAAGAAGATATTTTCTCTATCATGGAAGGAAACTACCTGAGGAATCTTGGACCTAGACTTGATTGAAGGAACCGGTTTCACTGCATCCACCTGCAATTACACAAGTTTAGTTCGACTTTATGATGTAGAGGTAAAATTTGCCAGTTACAAAGTATATAGAGAGGGTGAGAGAGAGAGAGGAAAAAACATACAAGCTCTATCTAGCAGCCTTAACTGTGAAAAATAATAAGTAAAAGATTGGAACTTTATCCACTTTGTCGTGGCAAATGGACGTTTACCATAAACACATAATATGCTAGGTTGGTTCACATAACTGTTATGAACATCAGTGCTGGTGGCAGATTCATATGGATCTGAGAAAATTTTGTTGAAAATATTAAGCAACAAACAGGCATTCCCATCTTTCAAATTTGCACCATCAGAAGGATCAGCACCAGTTCATAATTCACTTCTAGCACTAAATGAACAAAACTTTCTCCCATTTAATACCTTATGTTTGTGGATGCCGTTAAAAACACACACGAGATACAATCCAGCACACGCGATGTTGAGTGACCAAGTCCACTAATTTGCCTAACAGGGACTAAAAAAGATTTACTGGCCATTTACCCAACACAGGAAAAATAGGATCTCAACCATTCAATATGCCAATCATGGATAGTTTGAAAACATATGAATGTTCCAATAGACTAGTATTTTTACAAAAAATATAAATTTTATTTCATTCAGTTTTATGCATGTAAATGCTAATAGTGGAGTATCCCAATAGAAGATAAAGTATCGGAAAGTAGGATTGGGACATGTAACAAAAGAGGTTCACTATATTTACACCTACCATCTGACGTAAGTGCACCACCATAGTGAAGAAAACAAATACCAATGCTCGAGATGTCCTCATCAAAATGTGTCTCCCCATTCCCGATATGTGCACCAACCACATTCAAAGATAAATCCTAACCTTCTTGTTCACACCTCACCTCACATGTAGAAGACGATGTGAGTAACCCAAATTTTCATTTTTGTTTTTTCAATCGATTCCTTCTTTCTAAAACTTCAAAGATCCATATTTTTGAAGATTGCAACAATGGAAGTAGGTTTTCTATTGTTTGTTTGATTTATTAGTATTTTTGTTATAAAAATAAAAAATAAAAATAATTGGGTTTGTTTTTCTATGTCAACACAGACAAAATCGAATTTATTTTTAAACCATGTTTAAAATGAATTGGGGTGCTCCTACTTTAAGAATATTGTTTCTTGTGAGAAGGACATGGCCTGGACCTTTTTCCTGGTGATGAAACTCGATCATACTTGCGTAGTATGTGATAAATTGAAGAGAAGAGCTATTAGAGAAAAAGAGATAACAAAAACATATGAAGCAGGGGAATTGGTTGCAATCTGAAATAGAGAAACAAAGATAGTGAGAAGGATTGATCGATATAATATATTTTAAGGTTTGAACTTTGGAGTTGGTGGGTGCAACTGCAACTCTAATCTATCATCTATTTTGTTAAAACTAAGAACTCCCCCCATCCATCTAGTGTTGTTTTCTTTAATTTTCTCCACACACACACAAAGAAGAGAGAAAATAAGGAAACGATCCATTGGATTTAGAATTAGACAGAAATTCAAATGGAAGCACAGATCATCATCATCATCAGCCAAGCCATAAAACTAGCTTTTATCAATATCTGACAGATTAAGCACTGAAGTACAAGTACAAGCACCCTATTCATCCGGACTGTTAGATCACACTCAATCTCATGGCTCAACCACTATTTAACCCAATTTAGAGAGGTATCTGAGCTTGCTTTTCGAAAACTAAAATATGGGAATTAGATTTATTCCCTTTAAATTTTGTTTATTTTGTTTTTCTTTGCAGATTAAGCTACCTAAAGATGTTCCTTATGAGTTGTTATATGGGAGAGCTGGGTTCTTATGGTCATGTTCTTTCTTAAACCATCATATTGGGAAGGGCACGATCCCTTCTTATACTGTAAGTTTTGTTTTGATTTAATATTTTACTTGTAGATAAATGGGTTGATTTGATAATAGGGTTTGGATGAAAATTATGTAGGGTGTAGTAGTAAAAGAAATTATTAAGGAAAGCTATTATCTAACAGGGTAGATGCTCACGAATGTACAAATGGCATGGAAAGAAGTATTGGGGTGCGGCGCACGGACTTGCAGGGATTGTTCATGTTTTAATGGATATGGAATTGAAACCAGATGAGGTTGAAGACGTCAAGGGTACTCTGCGTTACATGATTCGGAATTGCTTACCAAGTGGGAATTACCCCTCGGGTGAGGGAAGCATGAATGATCACCTTGTACATTGGTGTCACGGTGCCCCTGGGATCGCCTTGACCCTTGTTAAAGCTGCTGAGGTAACTCTTTTTTTCTCATACCAAGTTGAGAACATAGTAGGAAAATCTTGGTTAATTGAAAAGGAAGAATGGGCATCTTCCAATGCTTTTATTAAAGTAACCCATTTTGATGTTTAAGCTACCCGTTGGATGAGCCTCATCATTGAGGGTTGAATGGACCGGAGTACTGGACAATACCGCAATGTTTAATACAATTATGGCTAAGCTCTTGAGAAAATAGTTAGGATTGATAAGTGCAATTTTGCCTCTTATGTATTTTCTAAGGAGAGGCCATGACATTGATGAGCACACAAGCCCTGTTTTGGGTCTTCTTAGAGATGTAATAAATTCTCTTACTTTTTTAGTAACTGTGTTGCTCTGAATTAACCAAAAAATGATCCATCATAGTCAGGTCTTTGGAGACAAGGAGTTTCTGCTGGCAGCTATTGATGCTGGAGATGTAGTTTGGAACCGAGGGCTGTTCAAGAGAGTTGGGATTTGTCATGGTGTGAGTGAAATACCTGCGTGTTCCTCACACTTTATCAACTGACAGGTAACATGAAGCTTTTGTACCAGGCAAAAGCCTTTACTTGCTTCCTACTTGATAGAGCTGACAAACTTATGTCGGAGGGAACAATGCATGGAGGCAATCATCCATTCTCACTGTTTGAACGGGTTGGAAGCATGGATTATCTCTTATTGGACATGATCGAACCTTCTCAGGCCCAGTTTCCAGCTTATGAACTTTGAAACTCTGCATCATGCAAAAGAGAAATGACATATATGTGATACTTATGCACTATAAAACTTGACTTCTTGTAAATGAATATGAGAAATAAACATCACTTGTGTGACTCTTATAGATTGTAGATTATTGTGTACTATGTTGCCTATTTTTTGCCCGTAGGGATTACCTTCTTTTGATGCATAGTTGGGTTGGCTGTTTCTTTCTCCATCTTATGCAGAAGAAAAAACCACAGAATTTGCTAGTAATGTATTGCTCTCAAAAACAGATTTCTTACCCAAGTTGATATTCTTCAGAAATACAAGCTTGGATTGTCTTCTGTCACAGCTTCCTTCAATGTGTGCTAAGGGTAGCATTTTCTGGCATACCACAGTGGGTGTGGTCTCAGGTTATAAACCCATTTGATCGGTGACTGAATACAGAGCAGACTGAAATGACTTGGATGAGTCAAATTGGTTTACTCAAAAATATATCTCTGTGACCAAGATGGCTGGGATGAGTCAACAAAGACAAAAGATGGACTCAGATGGGGTTCTGCAAAAAATTGGCAAGGCTGTAAGTCTTGAAAGAGTTGATTTTAAAACTTGGACTAGTCTGAGAGATGACTGGGACAAAATTTTCAGAATATTGGATGAGTCTATGTGACATGCAAACCAGTGGTATATCTTGTAGGGAATCCTATCAAACCTTGCCCGACTTGTCCGAGTCTCATACGTACAAGATTTAAAATCAAGGCTGGAACTTGAACTTTAGAATTTGTTGGGCTGAACTCATCATTACATGCCCCATATGAAGTCTGGAAGAAGAATATCTTAATAATGTACCTGAATGAAAGAAGGATCCCAAGCTGCTATACAGAAACAGGTTTTACAGGATGATCTATAGAAATAGGTTTACAGCTTCTTGACAACTAATCAATTGAAAGCGCTACTTATTAAATTCCGTAGTTCCCAACATGATTCTCTGTGAAAAAGGGTAGCAGAGAAACATGGATGTCCAATTCCTTGCTCCCCATTTTCCCAATTTTCCTGGAATAGACATGGAAATGGAACTCATGCAAAATGATTTTGTTCAAAATAAAATTTGGAGTTTGCCTGTGTTTCTAGAGTTTGGTCATGTGAGGCATTTGGTTAATTGTGCATGATGTACAATCTATTCTTCTTTGCAGCCTGATCAACCACCATTTTCATCTCACTCACCACTAACGCGGATGGGAAGTCATATGTCACGGACCTAGCCCCTTGTGTTTAGTGCTGCACTTGAACTAATCTCCATGATCTAGTTCAATTACACTTCAAGCTTCCTAAGATACACTGCCAAGTATGTGAGCATTTTTTTGCATTTACCTTGAGTAATAAAATCCCTAAGACCATTTGAGGACAAGACTTAAGTTAGATAGTGGGAATCACACTGCAACTGGAGGTTAGATCCACAACAATAAGCTTTCCTAGAGGTCTAGCATTTGTAGTTAGAGAGTATCATGGATGATTTACCATCTTTTGATGATGTTTTCGATTTTACATGAATAGACATTGTAAAAGCAGATATGAGAACACTTTGCTTAGCAAATAAAGAGAACACTTGGAATTGCAAAAGATGTGCATTTTCAATAACATGAGATGTGACTCTGTACACAATACAATATTTGTTTAGCCAAATCCAAATCCTTTGGCATAAGACTTTGATCATGATGGTGCCGTACCTCAACTCAACGAGTAATTTGACACAACAGACTGTTTTCCCTAGCACAGCACAGCACAGTTTCAACTTCCTATCAACCAGGATTTTTTAAAGAGAGCTCTAACTGTTTACAATGTCGGATCAAACTATTTTCGTTCCAAACAAATTTTTCCTGCAATCAAAACCCTCCCTACAACAGGACTTAAGGCCATGCCAACCGTCCAAAGGTCTTGTCTTTGTTCTCTTCAACATACATTTGCTCAATAGAGTAAAGGGAAGGTAATTAACACTCATCCCCTCAATTAAACGGGTTCTTAAGCAAAAATATTCAGGTAGCATTCCTGTATAAAATGGATCCTTAAAAACAAAACTAGCACTCCCGAATCAGATTGCACTTTCACCTTAACACCGAGTATTTAGAGCCCGTTTGGATAGAAAGTAGAAATTTAAAAAAAAAAACAAAACAAAACTAGTAAGAATGTTATGTTTATAAAGTAGAAAGTAGTTTCTTTTGCTTTTTAAAAAGGACGGATTTTTTACTTTTTAGAAATAGTTTTCTAAAAATGAATCCAAACAGACTTTTTAACCTTTTAACTTTTAAAAGTCAAAATGTTACTTTTTTGTGTGTATCCAAACGGGATCTTAAGTTCCCAAGAATTCAACTGTATCAGTCCTTTCCACTCATTATCAATTGCTCCCAACCTCAAGCTTTGGGACATGCTGAATTCTTTGTGTGATGAGTTGCATAACTAGTAACAATCTTTCGGGAATTTAATTCACTGAGAAGGATGAGATGATGCTATAAGAATCTGAATCAAGGACTCTAGATCACCCCAACTCCTTCGGGGAAAAAGAAAGGAACTCATACAGGTTCACAATCAACAGCAACAAGCCACTAAAATCACTATGTTATGAAGGAAAAAAAAAAACAGAATAATAGTTTAGTATATGTGAGCTCTGGAATCAAAATAAAACTTTTGCCTCCACAAATAAGAGAAGATTCTGAACCTACCCATTGTTGTTTTGAGCATTAAAACAATTTGGAGGGAGATTTGAAGCAATGATGTAGAGATGATGATTATCATCACTCTTCCATTTGGTGATTCTCCTCCGCTTGCTGGTGGGAAACCTTGACTTTGATCTTTGGAAGAGTAAGAGATGGTTCCTGTTGGAGTGCAGCTGGTGCTTTGACCATGTGGATACTCTGTTCCAACTCCTTCGCTGCCTCTCTCTGCTCCTTGGATTTCTTCCCCTTCATTCTGTCATTTATTTTCAAAAACCGAAAACAAGCGTTAATCAAAGTTTAAAATCCCATTTCAATGCAATATTTTGGCCAATAGAAAACTGATAGCCTTCGACCAAAAATAAGAACCTCAATGCATGATGTCTGGCCTCCCTATCCACTCTGACTTTATCGATCTTCTTAATGGCCTTCAAGGTGCTCTCCGCAAGATTCCTGTCATATCTCTCAGGCCTGTTTCGCTTCCTCTCAAACTCAAAGGTTGAATCCTTGGGAAAAGTCAAAAAAAAAAGAAATCAACCACTCTATCCATCTCATTAGGTGATGGAATGTCAATATATAATCAAAGCATTATCCCAAAAGAGTCGGTGGAGTAAATCCTGTTCCTCTATACAATTTTGTCTAAAACCATGCCATTAGAATGCCCAAACTTGAACTGAATGAGATGAAGTTAGGGTATATTTACCTGGGTCATATCCTTCCCATGCAACCTTCTGTATGCCTTCGTCCATTTCACTTTGCGAGGATTTCTCTTCATCTTGAAGTTCTTATGGCATTTGGATCTGCAAAAGCGGAATACCTGCAGAAAGAATGCTCATCAAGAATCTGCAGCCTTAACCCAAGGTTAGACTTAAACATATATTTCCCAATTGGTGGGCTACATCTCAGATGAGCCATAGCCTTAACTTGGCACTGATCAAACAATGCTCTCAGCTTGAAGAACTAGTTTCCCTGTTGAATGTAGAAGAGGTAATATTTTTGTCTGAGAAATTCTGGAATATGGCCAATCAGAAGGGGCTACCCATCAATTTGGCTCTCTTGATCAATGGATACCATAGACCAGATATAACTAATGCTGATCTCAACATCCTCTGACTCCTTCAAAAACTATTTTAGTTTTCAATTTTCTCTAGTAGGGATGCTTAAGAAATAATATACTTCCCTTCTAATATTGCACACCCACATATCTCAACTATATAAACTTAGTAAAGAAACGAAAAGTCAAGGGAATAAGTAATAACTCTTACCTTTGCATCATTGCGGACAAATTGAATACCATGTCCAGGATAGACGGTGGAGGAGCAGAACCAACACTTCTCCAATCTCATTGTAGTCTACGGTGATGAAAACCCCAATTCTCTGCAAAGAAAAAGTAAGGCAAAGGAAAACAAAATCCTAAGAAGTGGAAGTTAAAGCCCATCTTATTATTTAATCTTTACAAAATAAGTGATGAAGGTAACATTGAATCCATGGTCTTAAGAACGGTTATAACACCATTATAAGGCAATATTCTTCATTGTTTTATGACACGCCACACAATAAAGCCCATTAATTTTCTGCCATGATTTCAAAGGAACAACAAAACTTTAATCTCCAGGATAGAAGCATGCAGATCCTCTTTCCCAAAAAAATTCTTATGGGGAACTATAAAGAAAATAAATCCTAATCCAGCTCCACAACAATATCATTTTAGCATGCTTTTGTGTGTGTGTGTGTGTGTGGTGGGGGAGAGGGGGGGGGGAGGACGGCATAGTCACCATGTCGGAATACCGTTTTAAAATTGCAAGGGAAAATTTTGGAAACAAGAAAGAGGAAAAGAACGATAAATAAATATGAAAAACATAATTTATATATTTTTTAGAGAAAAAAACAGTATTGTATTACCTATATATTATAGAAAAATTAAAAACCAAAAGCCTTTTTTCTTCAAAAATTGGATCTCAAGTGTTAAAAAAGTGTTTAAAACTAAAAAAACATACTTTAAATGTTCTAATCTTTTTAAATAGTTACATTTTTTATTGTTTTAATTGCTAGAAGTATAAAATGGAGGGGAAAAAAACGCATTTTTGTGACTATTGTATGGGAGATGGGTATTGATAGAAGAACAAGAAAACCCTCCCCAAAAATTGAGGAAACCTACAAAAAGGTAAAAAGCTGACAAAATACATAGGATGTTAGGGCTGAGCAAGGGTCTATGACAATCAACCCCCTTTAGACGCTATCAAAAGCCACTTGATAGAAAATCCTGATAAAAATACCCTTGAATTCCTAAATACAACGTAGACCAGTAACAAAGACTCAACTTAATCTCGAGCGTGATTTTGGGTAGCTTGTCTCAAGGGCCATCCCAAAGGATCTTTTGTTACACTCTTTCCAAATACTCCAACACACAACAAAGGCTGCATCCTCCAAAGAATACCTCTAGGTCTAATGGCATAAACACAACCAACCAACCAACCAACAAAGCCAAGACCAAGTGGGGTAAAGTCCAACAAATGTTAAAAAAGGAGAAAAAAGTGGACTCGCCATGTAAGCCGTTCTCCCAATGATATTTTGAGGGCTATAATGAAGGATAAAATGACATTAAGGGTTCTAATGAAGGCTCTAATCAAGTAAGGAAGCCATTGCAGAACCAATAGTTGTTCTTCATCTCTACAAGATCTATTGCAAAGGCCACACCAAAATACTTGAACAAGGAGTGCCAAGTCAGAACTGAGAAACAATAAAAAATCAAGAAAGGACCAACTCATACAATTATTTTTAGGCAATAAACTACAATGAAACAATCCCCAAACTAAATCTCTTACACCAAATGTGTAAAATAAAGATGGATGAGAACAACAGTACCAACAATGAGGCAAGAAAAAGAAGGAAAGGAGGGAAAATCAAAATTGGGAAAAAAAACCTCACCTCGTAGATAACCCAACTTTCATAAATTAAGAACTATTGTGAAACAATCAAAGATTTCACAAGATAAGCTAATAACAAATCCTAAACCATCAAGCATTATTTTGAGGACAAAATTAGTTTTGGAGTTAACATCCAAGTATTTCAAGGTGAAAAGACTCTATGGAACAGAAATTAAGTATTTCAATGTGAGCAAACCACCAAGAATTTAACTTCAATGATGGTGCCACAACGATAATAGATGTACCCATCAATCCAAACCATCCAATAAACAAATAACCTTCTTTTGCACCATACCACATAATCCCAAACTTACAAGAGGCAAGCATTCCTACATAATAATAGATTGTATAACCCAAAGCCTTAAATTAAAGGTGACCAAAGCTTTAATAAGAAAAAACACACATTTTCATTAAAGATCAAACTTGGAAAATAAAGAAAAAGGAAACAAAAAATTAAAATCCACCACATTAATAGATGAAGATACAGATCCGAACGACTAAATAAATCTCAATGAAACAAACAAGAACAAATCAACCTTGAACTTAAATCTAAACCTAAATAAAAATGGTTCAAAACCATAACTTTACGTTGTCTCACACTCAAACCTAGCGTCATTTAGGGCAAAGTAGTTCAATATCGTAGAAATCGAGATTTGCTTTTTAACCATTGAAACAAGGATGGAGGTCTCAAAAAAAAAATTTCTCTGAAACAAAGAGAGGGTTCTCCAACCTCATAAAATCAAGAGAGAGAGCAAAAGTTTCTCTCTGAAACAAAGAGAGGGTTTACCAAGAAACGAGTTGCACACATTAGAAACCCTAGGATCCAGTGTGAATGCAGGAGCCAGAAGTACTTAGAACATAGTATTGTCACTACTTTTTGAAGTACTATCTAAAGTAGCTGGATAACTGTTGTGCGTTTGGATACAGGTTCTAAGAAGTACTTTTGATAGAGTTTTGTGTTTGGGAACTATTTTAGATTCTGTTAAAATGACCAGAATGCCCTTATATTTATTAGTTACTATTTTTAGCATTATAATTCAACAAATTATACTCCAAAAAAGTAAAAATTACTATTTTTATCCATAAAAATAGTATACCATCATTTTAAACTCAAAATACTCTCCTTTTTTATTTTACAAAAATTCAACAGACCCTCCCCTAAATATTGGATATATGAAAAATATAACTTGTATAAAAACATGACAGCTATCATATAATAAAAATAACTTATATCATCATACATACAAGTATATAAAGATTTCTTGCATCCATAACTGATATATAGTAAAAATAAACAGACCAAAGACTGCGTTTAAAACATCATCGCAAAAAGTGTATTCAATCTGACATGACATCACATGTTCATCTATTGAAAAATAATAACAATATCGATAATCAGAAGTTAAATAACAAGGTTAGAATTCCAATTACAACCGCCAAATAAGAACAATAGCATAATAGAGTTATTGATATTTGAAATAGAATCTTAACATAACATCTAGTTTAGTGTTGGTGTTATTGAGATTTGAATTTCTTTTTGTTGGATTTAATATCTTATTCTTCAACCATTTCTTGGGAACCCTAAGAAGAGATGTAATCTACATCCAATAATCAAGATTCAGTGATCCTAAATTGGTTTCTTGGCCATTTTTTCTGCAAGTCAGAGAAACCCCATCCACAAGAACATCAGTATTTAGCAGCTTTTGCATTGCTTCATGACAAATCCTTAAATAAATCCCAGATTTATTTTAAGAAGCCATCAGTTTAGTATAAGTTCTCATCCAATTTTCATAGAAATCTTTCAAAATATAACAGAAATCCACTAACCCATTATCTCTAATAGTACATTTTTTTTTCTAGATTTAACAGAAAAACCATCATCTCTAAGATATGGAAGATCAGTTTCCCATTGTTTGAATTTAATCAAATAAAATATCCAAAAAGGAAAAAATAAAATAAAATAAAGAGGTACAAGGTGAATCATGTAAATTTATTCTAAAGCAGGCTCAGGTCTTTAGTGGTGATAAATGCAAGTATTCTTATGGATTTTGAACCAAAACAACCCGAAATAGCAGGTTCAGGTCTTTAATGGTGATCGGTGCAGGTATTCTTATTGGATTGTGTACAACCCTAGTCGAAGGATCCTCGAAATCAAATCTTTCAATCAAACTCACTAGAATCAGACGAGCCTCACGATGGGGATGAAGGTCTTCGTGCAAAAACAGCCCACGAACAGCCAAGACGAGAGAGTTTTGTATTAGGGTTAGAGAATAGAGCTTCTGTTTTGGTTTTGGGGGGATATCAATCGTGGACACGAGCGGACGGGAGAATTGTGGAATTTTATTAGAACCGCAATTTTGACGGGATTTTTATATGGAACCAGATTCGAGCCGAATTGATTTAGAACCGAACCAATCCAAACTGATTTTAATTCGATTTGCTTCGATTCGATTCTTGAGTTGCCGGGAAAAAAATTCACCTAACATTTTCTTGTGTTAAAAAAAAAAATACCTATTTTTATTAAACTTTATTTAATATTTAAGAAAAAAATTTGCAAAGTGATAATAAGAGAATGGAAACTAAAATAATAAAATAGGTAAAAGCATAACAAGATCTTCTTTAAGAAAATAGATAACATGAGCATAAACAGAGAGATTATTTCAAAATAATAATATTTTTATTATTTTTAAAATAAATAAATAAACAATCAAAACATAATCTAATTATCACTCAACAGTATAGAAGAGACAAGTAAATGAGCAAATCTATTCATAAAAACAATTAAATCACACACAAACAAACAAAAGAAGGAAAATCATTTTCAAAACTAAAAAAAATATAATAATAAATAAATAAAAAGGAAATTCCGGCAAAACCTTCTTAGGGGAATAGAAAATTTGTTTCAACTTTCAGTTATAAAACAACCAAAGAAAATGTTAGTAAAGCAAAAAAATAATCAAAAACTATAATAATCCGCAGAGATAAACCCAATTAACAAAATTAAAAATAAACAAAATCAACCTAAAAAAATAATCAAAAATTAAAATAACCCTAAACCCTAACCCTAAAACCCTAAACCCTAAACCTAAACCCTAAACCTTGAACCCCAAACCCCTAAACCCTTAGTGAAGAGTTAAAAGCAAATATGCTCTTATATTTTGAACATAGTAGAGCAAGTTTTGAAAACTTCAACAGAACTAATCATGAAGTAAGAGGCGAAAATAAAGCTAACACTAAAAGAATAATCAGTGAAGTATACCATATAATCTCAGTAAGTATAAAGGTTATAAAGAAAAACATTGAAACTCTTCAAATAGGAATACAAAACATCTGTAAACAAGAGTTAGACAAATTTAGAGAAAACATTCGATTAGAAATTCCCCAAGAATTAGGAGGAATATTAGACCAATTGGAATTAATTCCAAAAAAAGGAGAAATAATATCTTTTAAAAAAGAAATAAAAAAGACTATTAGAGAAACAAGAAATACAGTTCAAATCAATCCTACTATTAGAAAAGATAATACCATCTCCTCCAGAATAATAAATGATGGCAGAGACAAAGTTAGGCTTCAAACCAATAAAGACCACTCTCAGGAAAAAAAAGAAATAGTCAAATAAAAAAACTAATATGTTCTCTGCAAAAAACATAACTAGACAACTATCAACTAGTATCAATAATAGGAAACTCCCTAATATTGCTTGGCACAATAGTAATAAGTCTCTAGAAGATTATATTCTAGAAAATCTTCAAAATGATAGATTACCTAAGGCAAGGTATAGAGATATTTTTATTCAAGGAAGAAATCTCCTAGGAGAAAACTATGATATTACTAGATGGGAAAATACTCTAAATATCTCTAGTGAATAATAATTATTCCCTTATTTAATGAAAAATAGATAAATAAATATAGACTTCAGGGATATAAATATATGGTATTTGGTTTATTTCAATGTCATATCCAAGGTTTACAACTACCAAACTCTACATTTAGAGTTTGCGTAGTTTTGATAGATGAAAGATATGAGAAGTTTAAGGATAATGTTATAGGCATGGGAGAATTAAGACTACCAGATAATGTAGCCTATTTCCAGACTCTTCCAAGTTGTACCACTAGTATATATAACCTAAACCAATTCAAATTAGTTGTAGATACAGTAGGTTATGATAACCTACTACATCCTCAAAGGAACCAACTAGCTATTCAATTTCAGACACTAGTAATATTTCATACTAAGCCACAGACAGGATTGTTGCAGGAAATTCCTATAGGAAAATTAGGGCAACAACACATAGTTAGAAGCATGAATCCTAGTGAAATCCTCGACTATACGTTTGCATTCAACAATGCAATAGATAAGTTTAGTCAAGAGATGCATCAATGGCACTTCCCTGACAAACCCCTAGAGTCATGTATACCGCTTAAATAGCATACATGGACCAAAGTAAAGAAGGAGTAACATTTGGATTCCGCAAAGGCAATTCCATAAGTCAACTACAAAATCAAAATGAATAGTTTTTTTATCAATTCGTTTCCCATAGACTGAGTACTTGCAGTTCGAGCGTGGGGAAGGGTCAAGAACATACAAGGGTAAAAACATAGACCTAAACCCTAAACCCTAAACCATATACCCTAAAAACTCACATTAATCTACCCAGGACAGGTAGTTTAAGGATAGACGATTTAGACAAATGAAAATGTAAAAATGATGGAAAACCCTAGCAAAACATTCGATACTACAGACTTAGAATTTACTCAGAGATTAGCTAAATGTAAGTCCTTAGATGAAATGAGAAAACTTCAAGATAAAATGGTTCACGTAAGCATCCAAGAGCAAATTAAAGAATTACCCGAAGGAAAAAAATCAAACTAGATACTTGCCAATCTTTAGAAGACAAATAGAAATCCATATGGTAGGAAATGATGAAAATCGTTATAGACCTAATTGAAAAAAAGAAACAATTCCAATATATAATGTAAAGATAATACTAATTCCAAACTAAAGCCTTCCTAGTCATTTAGAAGGATTTAGAAACAAGACTAAGATGATTGAAGTCCCTCTGTATTTGGTAGGGATAAAACTAAATATAGATAGAGTAGACAACATTAAACAAGCTCTAGATAAATGGAAATATAGTATGGAACTTTGCTTTACCTTAAATAGAGAATGGTCAATAGAAGAATGGCATGCTTATACTGAATTATCTCTAAAAGGAAGAGTTAAAAGGTTTATAAAGACACTCTTCAATGCTGAAGATGAAGAATCAAGGTAGTTAAAAGAAAAATGTGTCAAAAAATATGAAGACAGAAGAGATGTAGATGGCTACGTATGGTTTATCCATACAGAATTCATAGGCCAAACCAGACAACTTAGCCTAGATAAAGAAAATGAAGCAGCTAGAGCCAAGCTGAGCAAATTACAAATTTGTAAATTAGGATATATTGAAGAGTATTCTAATTCATTCCTAGACCTTTATTATTTCTATGAAGACAGGAGTGATAACCTCAAAGATAAATATTTTAGAAAACTCTCTCTTATAGGAGAAACACTAAGAAAAGACTGAATCATTTGAAGGATTCAATGGCACTAAAAACAACTCCATAGGTGAAAGAATTAATTTTACTCTAGATCAGCTCAAATATAAGCATACAGCTTTAAAAGACCAAAAGCTGGCCACAAAGGCTTTAAAGCAATTAAATTTAGGAAGAGACAATAGGGATGAAAATATCCTAGTCCAATGGGGATATAGAGAAAGTAAGAAAAGCTATAAGAAACTAAAAAAATGTCATAGAATACCTGAGAAAGGAGACTTTAGACTCCATAAAAGAAGGCGATTTAAATTCAAAAAATCACAGACCTTCAAAAAATTTGAAGAAAAAAATTAGCCAAATTCTTAAAAAAAAAAAGATATTTTAAGAGAAATAATTCAGGCAAAAGACAATAGCCAATTATAGGAAAGAACAACCTAGCCAAAAATGGAAAATAATGTTGGACATGTGGGAAAGGACACTTTGCACCACAATGCCCAGAAAGCAAATATGATAGAATGCATGCTAATAGACATCGATGATTATGATCTAGACTTAATCTATCCATCATAAGTAAATACTTTCCTAGAAGAAGAAGATGATGAAAGTATATATTCTGTAGAAGAAACCTCTAGTACAGGAGAATACGGATATACATCGGAGATAGAAGAGTCCAACATGTCTGATTATTCCATTGAAATAAATATGTTTTAGATTGGAGAAACTAGTAAAAGAAAAAAAAAAAGAATAATAGAAGAAATAATAGTAGAAGAAGATTGTCAGATTGACCTTCACAATTTTGAAGATCAAACCTGTTGGTATTCAGGAACGCAAGGATTTTCAGATAAAATACCTAAAGGATCAAAATGGAAGTTTGAATTAAAATGGTCCAGTCAGATAGTCCGATGTAATAGATGCCAAGGTACTACTTCGAGACAAAGCCAAATTAATGATTGTTTTATGATAGAACTTAATTTCAAACTAATCTATCATAGGAATTGTCTTTTGCTAGAAATAGACAAAGATAAAGAAAGACAAAAAGGAATTCTTAAGTCTTATTCAGAATTTTGGAAAGAAGTTGAAGAAAACAGACTCAATGTAGCTAGAAAATTAGAAGGTGTAGACACCCCATTTTTGCATCCGCCTGATTAATCAACTCGTCAACCCGATCGCAATGATTCCCAATGATGGATGTGTATTCCATTGCTTTATTTTGTTACCAAATGTGTTTCAGAAATCCGGATGAGGTATCTCAAACTGACAAAACCTTAAAAACCACGCTACACTAGGAAAATACGACTCTAGAAACATAGAAATCATCATCTTGCATACCAAAAAGAAGCTTCACGATAAAAATCACTAAAAATTAACCAAATTATCAAAATACCCCTAACCTCAAAACAACCCTAGAGCCTACGTTACGCTTAGGAAAACCCATTCAAACACATAAAATAACAAATCGAAACCAAATAAATCATTTCGCCAATTTTAATATAATTCGACAAAATTACGAAAATGCCCCTCATAAAGTTCACGACCATTTCACATAAAAAATTTCATAAATAACATAAAATAATATTTTCATTGAATTCCTTATGAAAAATTGATTCTAAAACATCCTAGAACATTAAAAACTGACTTAAAACATGAAAAGTCCTATCAGGGGGCAAAACGGTAATTTCACAATTTTCATAATTAAAATTTTTGAAATTAATAAATAAAACATTAAATAATTAAAGTGAAATATTGATGAAATTAATTTAAAAATTGGAACTAAAAAAATCGATCAATCGGACTTTCAAGTAAAATTGTTGAGGGTTCGTGGGATATTTCTTTAAGGACCCTCCATTTGGGGTCCAAAGAATTAAAGATATTTTAGAGGGGGGTTCTCCAAAAATTAAAGTAAATCAAGCAAGACTGAATTCAAGGTATTAAAGTCAATCAAGTGAAACTGAAGTCAAAATTAAAGTCAATTAAGCAAGACTGAAGTCAAGATATTAAAAGTCAATCAATTAAGACTAAAGTCAAAACATTAAAAGTCAATCAAATAAGACCAAAAGTCATAATAGAATTCTAATAAATAATAACTCTATCTAATAGAGTTCTAACTTAAAAACAATTCTACCTAAAACAATTCTAATTAAAACACAATTCTACCTAAAATAAGTCTAACTAAAACACAACTCTAATTAAAAGAACTCTAATTAAATACTAACTCTATCCAAATCAACCCCTAAAAATCTATAAATAGAGGTGCTCACACCCTATTTTCGTGTCAAATCATAAATCCTAAGAGAAGTAGGTCTAGAAGCCCCCATAGCCTCCCATAAACCCTAGTTTTGGAGTCCCAACTCCTTACCTAACATCCCTCCTTCAATTTTAGTCTAGAAAACACCTAAAATCCCTCCAAAAACACCTTCAAATCCGCAACAAACTTGAAGAGTTCAGATCAAAAAACAAGGAGATACCTTGATCTCGGAGATCCGAAATCAAATCCGGAGACAGAACGAAGCAAGGAGTACGGTACAATAAGTTATTTTTGTAGATCTGAAGGAACAAAATCCTTGCTATCGGAAAGGTATGAAATTTTTTATTTTTATCTAGGTTTTTAGCAATGTGATATATTTGGAAAGTTAGTAGAGACCGGCTTTGGCCGGGCGGGGTTGGTGCCTAACACCTTCCAACCCCGTAACGAGATCCCCGGACTCTTTTTCTCTTTCGTAGATTAGTTTGCCTTTTTTAGAGTTAGTTTGGTTCCTAAACGTTAACAACTAGGTGTCGACTCCCAAACCTCAACGGTCAAAAGCGGATCCGCGCACCCCGCGGATCGAGGGCGCTTTCAGAAGGCTATAGGGAAAGGAGGCAGGATAACATAACTCCTCTCCAAGACCTCTTAGGTAAGCCCAACTTCAATATTGACCAAATGGCGATTGAATATTGGGACCAAGATGAGGCAATAAATCTCAATGAAGACTGATCAAAAGGTTCCTCACTTAGACTTATCAAGACTCCAAGTTGGAATTAGTCCAGCCATTAGAATAACCATAGCCAATTTCCAAAATAAAGAAATTACTGCCCTCATAGATACCGGAGCTAATATGTCATTATGTGGAGAAGATATAGTGACAACCAGCCTTATTTCTCTCACAGTCGATGAATTAGCTGGAGGGACAGCTAATGATGGAAAATTCCAAAGCCAATTAGTTACTAAGATCTTATTTCTTAAAACGAAATATAGTCCAGTTCTATTTGAACAAAAATTTTGGATAATAGAGCCTTTTACGTCAAATTATGACGTCATTCTAGGAATGGATTTCATAACAAGATACTTTCCAATAAAGTTAGATTTGTCCAACATGGACTTGAGTATCAAAAGCAATTTTGATCTTAGAATTCCTCTAGATCTTCCCTATAAAATTACAAAAAAAAGGGACAATTGCAAATGCATAGGAAATAAATGCAAAAACAAAACCACAATGTGTTGTCAAATAAGCTACAATAAAGACAAAACCCTCGAAGCTTATTTAGCAGAAATCTCAGTCCATCATATGAAAATAAGAAAAAGGCAAAAATCCCAGTCAAAGCATGTTGAAGAAAAGGTATTAAGAACTTTAGGAGACAATGCAAACACTAACCCTACTACTAAGTGGGATGTCAAAAAACTAGTTTGTACATTGGTTTTAAAAGACCCAGAAAAAACTTTTAAAGGGAAAAGTTTTAATGCTAACTCTGATGGAAGAAAAGAGTTAGCAAGACAAGTAGATAGGCTTTTAGATCTTAAGCTAGTCAGAGAATCAAAATCTCGGCATAGCTCTACAACCTTTTTAGTTAATAATCATTATGAACAAGTTAGAGGAGAACCAAGGATGGTAATAGACTACAGACTGCTCAATAATAACACAGTCGATGAAAATTACCAAATCCCCTCAAAAGATAATCTCATTCAGTTAATCATGGATAGAAAATGGTTTAGCAAGTTTGACTGCAAATCAGGCTTTTGGCCGTTTGCTATGGCAGAAGACTATACCATGGACATCATTTACTATACCCCAAGGAACATACGAATGGCCAGTAATACCATTTGGATCAAAATATGCTCCTCAGATCTTCCAAAGGATAATGGACCAGATCTTTAGAGACTTCTAAGACTTTTGTTTAGTATATATCAATGATATTCTAGTAGCATCCCTTGAAGAACATTAAGGACATCTAGATAAGATAATGGTCAAATCAGTAAACATGGTTTAGTTATTTCTCCCACCAAATAGAAATAACCCAACAAGAAATCAATTTTTAGGAGTAAAGATTTGTCAAGGGCAAATAACCTTGCAAGAGCATTATAGCCACCAAGATTCTAGAATTTCTAGAAGAAATCAAAAATAGAAAACAACTACAATCTTTTCTAGGGATTCTCAATTGTGCATCAGACTATATAAGAGGTATTGCAGTCTACAGAGGAAGCCTATCCGCTAAACTCCAAAAGACTGAAATTACCAATCCTTTCACATGGGATGAAAGAGACAGACAAATAGTCAAATAAGTAAAGGAACAGGTCAAAAATCTTCCCCCATTAGCTCTTCCAACAAAAAACGACGAATTTGTTGTACAAACCGATATATCTGAAAAGCAATGGGGAGCAGTATATTTAGCTATAGATAAATTTGACCGAGAAAAGAAAAGAAGATTTTGTTGCTATAAGTCAGGCACTTTCAGTGGCGCAGTCATTAATTATCATATCCATGAAAATGAGCTATTTGCTGTCATCCAAACTCTAAAAAAATATGAAATGTTTCTAAGACCTTCTGAATTTATTATAGAGACAAATTCGATGTTTGTTAAAACTTTTAATAAGAATAATATTGAAAATACAACACAAATGAGACTACTAACTTGGCAAACCTATTTAGCCGATTTTAAATTTACAATCAAACATACTGCAGGAAAAACAAATATTCTCCCTGACATTCTTTTTCGCGAACCTATGTTTGGAACTAACAAACATCTGGTACAAGCAAATATGTTTTTTAACAACAGAGGATGTGGACGAGGTCCAGGACGAGGCAGAGGAATAAGTCCAAGCCCATCTTTGACACATTCCGAGGCAAGCTCTTTGGAACTAATATCTATAGAAGAGGCACATGAGCTCAAACAACTCATCATAGACTTAAAAAATACCTCGACAAAAAAAAATCCAGAGACAAAAAAAAAAGGATTATTACTACACCTGCCATAAAAAAAAGAATTAAACAAATTCCTGGAAAAAGAGAAAAATAAAAAGATAGTAAGAGAAGATAGACCTGATGTTTTCCACATGGAAGATATTAACGCTGTACTCTATCCTCCAGGACTTAATTACACCAAAAACAAATACCGAGTCTTTGGACAGGTATATCTTAAACAACATAGCACAAGGGAACGTTTTCCTATCCCAAATCCTATTAGAGATCATTTCTCCATAGGAAAACTAGCAGCAGCAGATATCGTATGGAATGCAACCACTCATTGTCTATAGATCGAGTTTGGACAAGGAATTTTTGCTATGCTCCAAGCCATGAGGCAATACAGAGGACAGATTCAAGCCCTAAATAAACAGATAAAAGCTCAAGACTCGAAATTCTCATACTCTGATATGACCAGAGAGCTGAAAGAAATAGTTTTCAAAAAGGTTAGATTTAAAGTTTCTTACGAAACTTTAGCCTTCATTGAAAATGTCCAGGTAGATGAAGCTCTTCTAGATCTTTGTCAAAGCCTCAACAAAGGCAAAAGCCTAATGGAAGGAGACCTTGTAATTGGATATGTACCACAAATCCCTAGGATTGTTATAGATACGTGTGAAAAAAGGTTGACAGATTACAGGTTAGCTAAAGCATTAATCAAGTATGGCTTATTAGACTATATCTATATTGGTAAGGATAGTCATCTTGACCTATTTAGTCCCGAGATTCAAAAAGTCCTCAGAATCTTCCTTACAGGCCAATATCCAGTTTGGATAACAACCTTTAGTACCATTGGAGAAAAGCCCTTTTCCCTAGTTCGAGTAATGGAAGATCGAATGCCCAACTATAATGTTTCAATCAACGAAGTCAAAATCGATGAACATGATTTTCTCACCCATTATACTGGACTTATAAGCGACCTAGTCGGATTGTTAGTCAACTTTGGCGAAAAATGGTGGATTGTATATCACTTTCAGTCATGCATCATTCAAACGTTAGAAGTTTATGGTAAATGAGTTACTATAGAAAAATATAGATACGAAGACAAGCCAGTAGAAATAAATATTCCAGTCACCATCCCTCTGATCACAGCTATCTGCCTCACTGACGGAAGACCAGTAGCCGATGCTCTCAAAATGCTTTTGATAGAAGAATTGGATACAATAGGAAGACTCATCAATGACAAAATCCCCCTCAGTTCTTTTCGTAACGATCACGGAAAATATGAAGATAAAGAAGACGAAGAGGAAGGCGCGACATATGCACATGAGTCAGAAGTTGAAACGAAGACTTAGCAAAAAATTACAAGATTTTAGAAAATAGTACTATTCATGGTACTATTTGGTCAAATAGTCAAAATTACTATTCTATGAATAATACCCGACAAAATACTGTTCATAAGCAGTATTTTTCGATCCCGGGTGTAAAGTACTTTCGAATGACACCTGTTCATAGTCGAATACTTTTGAAGTTAGACAGTTTACATAATGTTTGAAGTCTAAACTCTATATAAGGAAGCTTCAATTATCATGTAAACATAAGAGAATTACATCTATGAAATTTTCCCTCTCTCTCTTTCACTTTCTCGATTTTTAAGTTTTAGTTTTAAGTTATCTTTAGAGACCATAGCCTCCCAAGCTCAAGAAACTTATCTAGTCCATGTATGTCTGGCTAAGCCCAGTAAATAGCCCTGAGGTGATGCCATAATAGTAGAGCTTATGTAATCTCTTATGTAAATATAGTGATGCATAATATATATGATCTTTAATTCTTGTTTTGGTCTACTATGTTTCTGTTATTTGATCAGTATTGAGTAAAAAATATTTTCTCTCTAAGTTATACTTAAGTGTTATGATACAAGACTTTGGCTTAACAAAGCACATGCACACAGGCTCTTAACACCTCATGGGGTAAAACTGGCTTTCTACCAACCATCTACATGGTTCTCTGCCATAGCCTTCTGGTTTCATGGTTTTGATTTGCCAAAACTCTTAGATCATAAGTCTTTAAAGTTTTCCAACCAGAGATGAAAAATGAAGTTAAAATTCTGACTACATGAAACTCGAAATACTACCTTATTCCTATTTAGCATCTGAGATGGTACTATCTGAACATATGGGGCATTCTTGAGACTTGGACAAAGTTTTAAGGACCAGACAAACCGTAGTGAGATGAAAAGATTTTCCTTAAACAAATTAACTAAGCCATGTTGCCGTTAGCAATGATGCGTAAGGTAAATGGCTAATAAGTTAAGATTAAAAGGATAATTAAGTAATCGAAGACGAGTTAATTCCTTAATAATAGACAAACCTAAGTTGAAGATGAACTGTTATCTCGATAAAGACCTTCAATTGATTAAGATGAAGAAGACAATTGATAAATAAATCAGTGGAAGCAAAGTGGACCATAACCCATCGTATTTATGCATTTAAGAGATTACATATCTTTACTTATTATGTGCTAGCTTAAGGGTTATTTTGTTTTTAAATTATTTTGTTATCCCGTTCATTTTATACAATTTTAATTTTCTCAACTTTAATAATTATATGCCTAGATATACTTTCAATCTAGAAGAAAGATATTAGTTACTTAGAAGATATTTAGTAGACCTAGAAGAGATAGAAAGATTTTACTATCTCAGAATAAGAGAGCAAAGATATTGGATAATCACTTTTTGTTAATCGACACCAGAAGGGAATTCTATAAGTCTCTAAACTAATATTTGAATAAAGAAACCCTTGGATAAGAAATATATCAAAGACTAGTAGGATTGGTTTTAGATTTTAATTTTAGTATCAAAGCCAAGTTTTAGATCTATGGCATACCACTCTTTAGATCGTCTGCTAGATCCTCCGTGAACATTATAGACTATTATCCTTATCCAATCGATCAAACTAGACTAAATTCTATGACCCAGATTAGATCTAAGATAGGAGAGCCCTCTAATAAACATTCTCAAGAATTACCAATCCTAAAAAGACCAGTTTCAAAGCTACCTCAAGAAGGAACTCATATGCCAGTCCATGGTACTGAATTTACCCTTCAAATAAAAGTACCTACCACTCAAAGGTATTCAGATCATCTAACAATCTACCAAAACCTATTAGAAAATATGGATATCACTATTCCCAGACATGAGACTCAACAACGAATTTTAGAAATAGTTAGGTATGCTCAAAGACAAATATTTAAAGACGAAAAAAGAAAAATACTTAGTTCAGGATTACATAGTTCGGCCATTTTCCATTTTAGAATGACACTTCTAAATGGAAAGGCACATAAATATCAGTATTATGATTTTAACAGTGTTAGATATACCTACCTGTTCGAAATAGATATGAATGAAGAATATGATAAGTCCATATTACATCTAGAAAAGATGTTTAATATGCATGTCCAGGCTATAGATTCGATAAACAGTAAAACCCGAAGTTAGTTATGACTAATACAACAAGGATGAGATCTATTCCAAGAATCTATCAATGGTTCTTAGGAACAGGAATAGTAGATACTATAGAAGAATACCTACTATCAGATGTAGGAGTATGGTATGACCCAGAGTCATGTATAGAGACATAATTCATAAAAATAAAATAAAAATGAATTAGTAAATATTAAAATGTTAAGTTAGCAAGGAAGTCACATTTCCAATAGACTCAGATGAATTTTTGAAATGATAATAAAATTATTTAAAGAAATTTCTTCGTTATTATATCAACAAGAAAAGACACTAGAAGCCCAATATTATGCCACTAATTCAAGAATTAAAGACGTAGGAAATAATATAGAAAAATGATTAATAGAAATAAATGTCAAACTAGAGCAAGGCATTCCAAATAACTTAACAGAGGCTATACATCATATGCTAGGATTCCAACCAGACAAATAAATTAGAAAAAAGAATTATTTCTAGGATTTCAATCCTAGAAGGAAAACAAAGCATAGATCTTATGTTTTTAGACAAAAAATTATATCTCCTTCCAATAAAATTAGAAGCTATAAAAGCAGTCGTAGGAGCCCGAGATAATCCAGAATTTCCTATGAACAATAAACCAAGTGTTAGTCATGTCTGAACACTTGATGGATATTTCAGCTTATGAGCCAATAATCTAGACCATAGAAACATCACATAGGATGGACAATATCGAAGGATACCTTGGAAGGATAAATCTGGATATTAGGCAAGTTGCTGATTACATAATCAGTACAGAAGAAATTAGAAAAAAAAATAGTAAAGAATTAGAAACACTTATCATACAAAGGTTAAACTTTCTTTGTGCAAGATTAGTCTAGTCACATAAAGATTTTAGTTTAAACTTTGAAACAAATAAAGACAACATTAATGGAATAATTAGTGGGATGACTAAGTCACACAGACAATTTGTAGAATTTACAAAATTTACACAAAGACTAGCAGAGGCCTTAGATAAACTAGTCAACATATTACATAATCAACGTCAATCCCTTAGTGAAGAGTTAAAAGCAAATATGCTCTTATATTTTGAACATAGTAGAGCAAGTTTTGAAAACTTCAATAGAACTAGTCATGAAGTAAGAGGCAAAAATAAAGCTAGCACTGAAAGAATAATTAGTGAAGTACACCATATAATCTCAGAAAGTATAGAGCTTATAAAGAAAAACATTGAAACTCTTGAAATAGGAATACAGAACATCTATAAACAAGAGTTAGACAAATTTAGAGAAAATAGCTTTTAAAGAAGCAATAAAAAAGGCTATTAGAGAAACAGGAAATACAGTTAGAATCAATCCTGCTATTAGAAAAGATAATACCATCTCCTCTAGAATAATAACTAATGGCAGAGACAAAGTTAGGCTTCAAACCAATAAAAGACCACTCTCAGGGAAAAAAAGAAATAGTCAATATATAAACTAATATGTTTTCTGCAAAAAAAAAAACTTGACAACTATCAACTAGTATAAATAATAGGAAACTCCCTAATATTGCTTGGCACAATAGTAATAAGTCCCTAGAAGATTATATTCTAGAAAATCTTCAAAAGGATAGATTACTTGAGGCAAGGTATAGAGATATTTTTATTCAAGGAAGAAATCCCCTAGGAGAAAACTATGATATTACTAGATGGGAAAATACTCTCAATATCTCTAGTGAACAACAAGTCATTCCCTTATTTAATGAAAAATGAATAAATAAATATAGACTTCAAGGATATAAGTATATGGCATTTGGTTTATTTCAATGCCGTATCCAATGCTTACATCTACCAAACTCTAGATTTAGAGTTTGCATAGTTTTGATAGATAAAAGATATGAGAAGTTTAAGGATAATGTTATAGGCATGGGAGAATTAAGACTACAAGATAATGTAGCTTATTTCCAGACTATTCCAGGTTATACCACTAGTATAGATAGCTTAGACCAATTCAAATTAGTCGTAGATACAACAGGTTATGATAACCTACTACATCCTCAGAGGAACCGACTAGTTGTTCAATTTCAGACACTAGTAATGTTTCATACTGAACCACATACAGGATTTTTGCAGGAAATTCCTACAGGAAAATTAGGGCAACAACTCATAGTTAGAAGCATGAATCCTAGTGGAATCCCCGACTATACCTTTGCATACAACAATGCAATAGAAAAGTTTAGTCAAGAGATGCATCAATGACACTTCCCTGACAAAACCCCTAAAGTCATGCATACCGCTCAAATAGCATACATGCACCAAGATAAAGAAGGAGTGACATTTGGATTCCGCAAAGATGATTCCGTAAGTCAACCACAAAACCAGAATGAACAGTTTTTTGATCAATTCATTCCCCATAGACAGAGTACCTCGCAGTTCGAGCATGGTTAAGGGTCAAGAACATACAAGAGTAAAAAACATAGACCTAAACCCTAAACCCTACATTAAAGTTTTCCAACCAGAGATGAAAAATGGAATTAAAATTCTAACTATATGAAACTCAAAAGACTACCTTCTTCCTATTTGACATCTGAGATAGTACTATCTAGACATATGAGACATTCCTCAGATCTGGACATAATTTTAAAGACCAGACAAACCGTAGTGAGATGAAAAGGTTTTCCTTAAATGAAATTAACTAAACCATGATGCCGTTAGCAATGGTGCGCAAGGCAAAGGGCTAATAAATTATGGTTAAAAGGATAATCAAGTAATCAAAGACGAGTTAATTCCTTAAAATTAGACAAACCTAAGTTGAAGATGAACTGTTATCTTGATAAAGACCTTCAGTTGACTAAGATGAAGGGGACGATTGATAAATAAATCAACAGAAGCAAAGTGGACCATAACCCATCATACTTATGCATTTAAAGAGATTATATATCTTTACTTATTATGTGTTATCTTAAGGGTCATTCTGTTTTTAAATTATTCTGTTTATTTTATACAGCTTTAATTTTCTCAACTTTAATAATTATATGCTTAGATATACTTTCAATCTAAAAGAAAGATATCAGTTACTTAAAAGATATTTAGCAGACCTAGAAGAGATATAAAGATTTTACTATCTTAGAATAAGAGACCAAAGATATTGGGATAATCAATTTTTGTTAATTGACACCAGAAGGGAATTCTATCAAGTCTCTAAGCTAAGATTTGAAGAAAGAAACCCTTGGATAAGAAATATACTAGAGACTAGTAGACTTGGTTTTAGATTTGACTAATTTTGGTATCAGAGCCAAGTTTTAGATCTATGGCAAACCACCCTTTAGGTCCTCTCTCTAATCCTCCGTGGAACATTATAGACTACTATCCTTATCCGACAGATCAAACTAGATCAAATTCTATAACCCAGATTAGATCTAAGATAAGAGAGCCCTCTAATAGACCTTCTCAAGAATTATCAATTCTAGAGAGATCAATCTCAGAGCTACCTCAAGAAGGAACTCATATGCTAGTCCATGGTACTGAATTTACCCTTCAAATAAAAGTACCTACCACTCAAAAGTATTCAGATCATCTAATAGTCTACCAGAACCTGTTAGAAAATAGGGATATTATTATTCTCAGACATGAGACTCGACAACGAATTTTAGAAATAATTAGGTATGCTCAGAAACAAATATTTAAAGATGAAGAAAGAAAAATACTTAGTCTAGAATTACATGGTTCGGCCATTTTCCATTTTAGAATGGCATTTCTAAATGAAAAGGCACATAAATATCACTATTATGATTTTAACAATGTTAGATGTACCTATCTGTTTGAAGTAGATATGGATGAAGAATATAAATGAAAAGGCACATAAATATCACTATTATGATTTTAACAATGTTAGATGTACCTATCTGTTTGAAGCAGATATGGATGAAGAATATGATAAGTCCATATTTCATCTAGAAAAGATCTTTAATATGCATATTCAGGCTATAGATTCGATAAACAGTAAAATCAGAAGTTAGTTATGTCTAATACAACAAGAATGAGACCTATTCCAAGAATCTATCAATGGTTCTTAAGAACAGGAAAAACAGAGACTATAGTAGAATACCTACTTCTAGATGCAGGAGCATGGTATGACCTAGAGTCATGTATAGAGACAGAATTCATAAAAAAAATGAACTAGTAAATATTAAAATGTTAAGTTAGCTAGGAAATCACATTTACAATAAACTCAGATGGATTTTTGAAATGATAATAATTAGCGAAGTACACCATATAATCTTAGAAAGTGTAGAAGTTATAAAAGAAAGCATTAGAACTCTTGAAACAGGAATGCAAAACATTTGTAAACAAGAGTGAGACAAATTTAGAAAAAACATTAGATTGGAAATTCCCCAAGAATTAGGAGGAATATTAGACCAATTAGAATTAATTCCAAAAAGAGGAGAAATAATAGCTTTTAAAGAAGAAATAAAAAAGGCTATTAGAGAAACAGGAAATATAGTTAGAATCAATCCTACTATTAGAAAAGATAATACCATCTCCTCCAGAATAATAAATGATGGCAGAGACAAAGTTAGGCTTCAAACTAGTAAAAGACCAGAAATAGTCAATATAGAAACTAATATGTGTTCTGCAAAAAAAAAAAAAAAAACTAGACAACTATTAACTAGTATCAATAATAGAAAACTCCCTAATATTGTTTGACACAATAGTAATAAGTCCCTAGAAGATTATATTCTAGAAAATCTTCAAAAGGATTAATTACCTGAGGCAAGGTATAGAGACATCTTTATCCAAGGAAGAAATCCCTTAGGAGAAAATTATGACATCACTAGATAGGAAAATACTCTTAATATTTCTAGTGAATAACAAGTCATTCCATTATTTAATGAAAAATGAATAAATAAATATAGACTTCAAGGATATAAGTATAAGGCATTTGATTTATTTCAATGCCGTATCCAAGGCTTACATTTACCAAATTCCAAGTATAAAGTTTGTGTAGTTTTGATAGATGAAAGATATGAGAACTTCAAGAATAATGTTATAGGCATGGGAGAACTAAGACTACAAGATAATGCAGCCTACTTCCAGATGATTCCAGGTTTTACCACTATTATAAATAGTTTAGACCAATTCAAATTAGTCGTAGATACAACAGGTTATGAGAACCTAATACATCCTCAGAGGAACCAACTAGTTGTTCAATTTCAAACACTAGTAATGTTTCATACTGAGCCACAGACAAGATTGTTGCAGGAAATTCCTACAGGAAAATTAGGGCAACAACTCATAGTTAGAAGCATGAATCCTAGTGGAATCCTCGACTATACATTTGCATACAACAATGCAATAGATAAGTTTAGTCAAGAGATGCATCAATGGCACTTCCTTGACAAAACCCCTAAAGTCATGCATACTGCTCAAAGAGCATATATGCACCAAGATAAAGGAGTGACATTTGGATTCTGCAAAGGTGACTCCATTAGTCAACCACAAAACTAGAACGGACAGTTTTTTGATCTATTCGTTCCCCATAGACAGAGTACCTCGCAGTTCAAGTGAGGTGAAGGGTTATGAACATACAAGGGTAAAAACATAGACCTAAACCCTAAACCCTAAACCCCAAACCCTTTTGTAAAAATTCCTTTATCTAAGGAACTATAATTACTAAGAATCTACCTTTAACAATAATTTTAAAACTATTATTACATAGTAATTACAAAGCACTATTGTCTACCAACTAACTTTATTACACATTAACTATTTACTAAACAATAACATGAAATAACTAACTACAAACAACTATTAATTACGAGCCATATGCCTATAACCTTCATTTAAAACCCATTATTACATACTAATAACGAAGCAATAACATCTACGAACTACCTACATTTTATATTAACTATTAATGACCATCTATTAAATATTAACATCAATAACTAATTAAAAACTATTAATTACTTACCATAAACCTCTAGCCTTTATTTAAAACCCATTATTACACATTAACTGTGAAGCACTAACATCCAGCAATTAACTATAATTCACACTACTATCTACTAAACATTAACATCCCACATCTAACTATAAACAACTATTAACTACTAAATATTTACCTCTAACCCCTAAACTTTAAATATTAAGCACATAAACCCCACTACTGAAGATTATATATATATATATATATATATATCTGAAAATGTTTGACACCCTACCATTAGGGGTGCACATTGGATTGGGTAAATCTGAGAATCGAACCAATCTGAAGCCTTTTGGATTTGATTGGTTCGGATTGAGCATGGCTTGGTTTGAGTGCGGATTGTAAAAAAAAAATCCGATTGACTTGATGCGATTTCGGATTATGGGTATAATAGAATCGAACCAATCCAAGAACTGAACTAATCTAAACTATCTATTATAATACATGTATTTTGCTTAGTTTTAAGTTTAACTATTTTAATTTTACTATTGAAAATAATAAGTATGAGAACGAGATCCAATCCGAACTAAGGTTGGTTGATTCTATAGGGTAATTGGATTGGTTCTGTTCCAAATTTATAGAACTGATCATGTTTGGTTTGATTCTAATTTTGCCAAAATCCGAACCAATCCGAATCATGCGCACCCCTACCTACCATGGGTTAGAAGTTTTGGATTAGGCTGATTTTTGGTGAGGATGATCTCTATGGTGACAACCGCACCAAAAATCAGCCCATTCCAAGACTTCTAGCCCCATGTTTACAAGTTGAAGAATAGTGGATTGGCCATTTTTTCTAAACCATTTTTTAAGGGTTCGGAGTTTTAGAATAGGCTGATTTTTTATGAGGATGATCTCCTCACCGTTGAGATCATCCTCATCAAAAATCAGTCCAAAACGACATGGTTTTATACCACTAAAATAGTTCTAATAAATTTAGTTTTTGTAGTGCAAAACCAATATCAGAAATCTGATTTACGACACACAAAATCAGTCTCATAAAACCAATTTTTATAGCACCCAAAAAATCATTTACAAAACAATCCAACAAGTAATCACAAGAAAATAGAATTGATATTTCAAACTATCATGAAGCTCAAGGTCATCAAATGGGTTTCTAGGGGGAGTCTACTGTGTGCAAAACCCATATAGAATGAATCATTTGATAAGGGAATGACCAATAATGAAGCAAATCCAAGTTAGCTTTTTACAAAAATATATCATACATCTACCATATTATTACAAACACATAATGATCAATGTTTTAAAGTACCTAAGGGGTATTTGAGATGTTTTAGGTTCTTAAAGTGAGGCGTAAGCCTCAATTAATTTAAAACAAATCTTTAAAAATATGTAAAAAGTATAATAAATTCAGAAAAAATATAAAAACAAGTAAACAACCTTCAAGCATCAAATAAAAATTAAACATTAAAAAAGTAAGATATATCATCACTTATAAAATATCAAACATCAAATAAACAAATACTCTAGACCTAGGAATAGAGTTTTAGACCCTATTATAAACTAGAGAAGAATTAAAACAAAAACAAAAAAAAGGTAGAATAGAACAAAAAACAAAAGAATCAATCACAAAAACAAGAAAGGAATATGAAAAAAAAAAATAGGTAAAAAATTCAAGAATATAATTAGGTAAATCCTTAACTTCTTGGTTCTATTTGATCACAATCTTCGTAAGAAAGTTGTAGGAACCAATGGATTCAAATTCTATGAATATTGGAGTCTCTAAGAAATTTTTTTGGTATAAGGAGATTTTAAGGTTATAAAAAGAGATTTTGAAATATCTCTTGAATACAAAAAAAAACTCTTTTATTTAGTAGTGTTATGTAAATAAGAGACATTGGGGGGTATTTGTGTAAAATAAAACAAGAAAATAATAAAAATTGAATTTATTGACCCACAATTTTGGGTTATGTTGAACCTATTTAGGCATAAGCCTCGCCTCAAGGCATGAAGCCTACACCTTACCTTGAGGCGAACGCCTCATGCCTCAAGGCATAGGTTTTTAAAACATTGACAATGATTAGCCCCAATGTAGATGACTGCATTGACTAACATTGATAATGATTAGCTCAGGATATATATATATATATATATATATATAATATATATATATATAGGGGACGGTTCAGCAGCCCTAAAGTTTGCCAAGTTTGGTGCCAACCATTTTTCAAAATATGGGTTAGAAGCTTTGAAATGAGCTGATTTTTTGTGAGGATGATCTCTATGATGAGGAGATCATCCTCACCAAAAATCATCCTATTCCAAAACTTCTAACCCCATCAAAAGTGATTTACAAAAATTGGACGGTCCATGATTCTTCAACTTGTATACTAGGGTTAGAAGTTTCAAAATGAGCTGATTTTTTGTGAGGATGATCTCTTCACTGTAGAGATCATCCTCACAAAAAATCAGCCTATTCCAAAACTTCTAACCCCATCAAAAGTGATTTACAAAAAATGTTTGGTACCAAACTTGACCAACTTTAGGGCTGTCGAACCGCTCCCATATATATATACACATACTAACAAATGCCAATGCTTACGGCACAATTTGAAAAAAAATCCGATGTTATTCTAAAGTACACCGATTTTCCCAAGCCTGAAGTCATGAACTAATGGATAAAAGGTAGATCACCATGGTAGTTCATGTTGCATTTACTAGTTAATGGGATATGGTTGTAAGCTAGGAGTCATTTCTTTTTCCTAAGAATAGCATAATTTATTTGTTTTTTTGTTTATAGCAATAAATACTAACACAGGATTGCTAATGATTTACAATACCATGATTTTATGTTCTAAAGACATTCAAAACATTGGGCCGACTACAACTCCTAGCAACTAACCATGAAAACAATGAGAAAATATTGACCCTAGACCCCAAAACCC